>NC_042999.1:52848417-52853417 GCF_006345805.1 Octopus sinensis | reverse complement strand
AGACCACAACCCTGAAGGCATCGTCGAAAATGGAAATGCAAAGATCCTATGAGATTTTATGATTCAGTGCGACCATGAGATAGGGAATAGGAAACCGAACATAGTCTTAATTGAGAAAGAAACCAAACTATGCTAGATCATAGATACAGCATGCCCAGCTGACAATAATTTATGCGATAAGGAAGAAAGAAAGGTTGAGAGATATGACAGGTTAAGCAGTGGTGTAGAACCAATAATTGTCGGAGTCCTGGGAACGGTGAGCAAAAATCTCGTGAAGTGCGTGGAACAAATAGGGGCTGCAATAAGGGTGGAGCACTTGCAGAAAACAGCATTGCTCGGGGCCGCTCGAATACTCCGGAATGTGCTCGAAAAATAAGAAGTGTTACCTTAGTTCACTGGTAGTGAACAGCTGACACTGTAGTACATCTCCGGCGTTAGAAGCTGTGCAAAGGCAATAATAATAATAATAATAATAATAATAATAATAATAATAATAATAATAATACAGCTCATGTACTGAGAAGAGCCGCTCATATACTGAGAAGAGCACTATCACCGTGAAAACAACATCCATCCATGAATTTACTTATTTATTAATTTTTAAATAATATTTTATCTGTGAATTTGCGTGTGTAATCTGGGAATGCATACAATGAGCTTCTCTGCCCTAGGTGTATGGAAAACACTCGGCGAGAAACGGAAGAAAATTTGAAGAAAGAAGGAAAAATCATAATAATTATAATAATAATAATAATAATATAATAATAATAATAATAATAATAATAATAATAATGATAAAATCGAAAAATACGTGAGGAATACGTGAGGTTCGAAATTTCCCCAAGATACCTGATGACGGCTGGAGGGTATATCAGACGAAATGTTGTGTTAACAACATGAGGACAAATATCCATCAAATGTAAATAATGTAAATAATAATATTATAATAATAATAATAATAATAATAATAATAATAATAATAATAATAATAATAATAATGATAAAATCGAAAAATACGTGAGGAATACGTGAGGTTCGAAATTTCCCCAAGATACCTGATGACGGCTGGAGGGTATATCAGACGAAATGTTGTGTTAACAACATGAGGACAAATATCCATCAAATGTAAATAATGTAAATAATGTACAAATATTCTATCTTACACTGAATGAAAAAAAATCACAAACGGGTGAAGCTGAAAATGCGTAGCAAAAGACTCAACAGCACCGTTATCATGCCGCTCACCAAACACTTCATGTATTCAATCATTCTCTCTCTCTCTCTCTCTCTATCTATCTATCTATCTATCTTTCTCTCTCGCTCTCTCTTTCTCTTTCTCTCTCTCTTTCTCTTCCTATCTCTCTCTATCTATCTATCTATCTTTCTATCTCTCTATCTATCTCTCTCTCTATCTATCTTTCCATCTCGCTCTCTCTTTCTCTTCCTATCTCTCTCTCTCTTTATCTATCTATCTATCTTTCTATCTCGCTCTCTCTTTCTCTCTCCCTCTTTCTCTCTCTCTCTCTTTCTCTCTCTCTTTCTCTCTCTCTTTCTCTTCCTATCTCTCTCTCTCTTTCTCTCTCTCTATCTCTCTCTTTCTCTCTCTCTCTCTCTCTCTATATATATATATATATATATATATATCTTTCTATCTCGCTCGCTCTTTCTCTTTCTCTTCCTATCTCTCTCTCTCTTTCTCTCTCTATCTCTCTATCTCTCTTATCTCTCTCTCTATCTCTCTATCTATCTATCTATCTATCCCCACACTCTGATTTTGCTTATCCACTCGGTTCCTCCTCTTTCTCTACCACTTAACCATATTGTTCCTCACATTACTGTATTTACTATAGGTAGTATATCATGGAATCCTGAGCTTTTCATCTTTGTTTTGTACTTTGATAAATGACATAAGTGGTTCGAAGTTCAGAACATCCCCCCCCCCGATACTTATAATAGTTCAATATTCAATATATGGAAGAAGAAACAGTTTTTCTCTATATTACCCTTCTGATTTTTCTCACTTTCTACATGATTTATCACTACACACTTTGGAATCATGCTGAAATGCCTAGCGTTAAGAAACGAATTTTCCACACACACACAGTCTCTGCCAGCTTTAATCCAACATTTAAATATTCCTTTATTGTCTTCCCAAATTAATTAGTCATCAGCTTATTTGATTGCCTCCATTGTTGTTTCAATTGGGCTAGTTTTGCTCTTTTAGTTTGTATTATTATTAAAATGTTTCCATCATTATTGACATTACTTTTTCACGGGAATTTGTATCGAGAAGTTATTACCTATCAACGTTTTCACTTGTGTCCAGTAAATTGAATATGACTTTCCTCTCTATTTCTTATTTCAATATTTGCTTCGACAAGTGTCAAGCGTTTGACCATTACTTATTTAAAAACATGTCAAAAAAGCCATAGAACTCAATCTTCTTTGACGCCATCGGTGGTCTTAAACCAATAATATGGCCAATTCTCAACCCAGGCCACACCTTTCACACTTTCATATAATGACTTTATAGCATTAATTACAGGTAGGCTTTTATTTTATTTTCTCATAGTTCATAACATATGATAAACACTCAAACATTTTCTTTAAATCGACCAATTTGTTGTAAACATCATATTAAGTTTACAAATCTGTTCTGGAGTGTTTCTTTGGAAACTTGCCTGTTTTTCCTAACTGTCATTATTATTATTTAGTTTTGATCAAGGAAACTTTGCTTACGTAGCTGTCATTTTCATTGCAAAATCTGACATGGATAGCAATTTAAGCTGACTGCACGGTTGACATACATGTTGGTGTTCACTTCTTTAGCTGTGATATTATAATTATTTTCTGATTATTTGCTGGATCATTCTTCGGCACTGAAATATCACAGCAAGTTTTACCAATAATCCCTGCGATAGACTGACGTAGACCATACTTTCTCGTATCACTTTCAAGGGATTCATTAATTTTTTCTTTTATATCAAAGGAATCTTTTTTTGTTTCTTTCTTAATGTTTTTACCATTTTTCTATTCACTTCTTTTTCACTCTAATCATCTACCTTGTATATATTGTAAATATTTTTTCACTATTTACTTCATCGATCACTTAATCATTTTACTATGAGTGATAGGTTGCAATGCATATTTTCATCAGATATATGGCTACGTATTCGTATTCTCTGATTACTTCTGTAAATATTTCTTTATATTTTCTTCACGTATTTTCTCTAAATGGTCTTCTTATTCCCCTAACTCTTAGTCCTGTCATCATTTACTCACATAATTTTCATTTTGACTTTTATATCGCCAACTTTACATTCCGTTCCTTCTATTTTGCTTCCATATCGTTTCCCTTGTTGGTGCCATTCTTTCATGACAACTGATTAAAATATTATTTAACCAAAGATTCCTAAGTTTATTTTCTTTACTAAGGATTCTGTTGACTGTTGTTATTACCTCTTCAAATGCTTCTGTTAATTCTTGAACATTTTCTTTGCATTCATGATTAAAATTTTGCTCTGATATTCCGGTGTTAAATTCTTTCAAAGTATTTTCTGCTTTAATTTCTGCTCTTCTTGAATGATTTCAGCTTCAATTTTAGTGTCATTATTAGAAGCTTAGGCTCCCTACTTTGATCTCGTGCATGAAAACCTCATATTGAGCTCTATTCATATGAGATTGAAAATTTGTTTTTGAGGTTCGTGAAAAAAATCAATACTGTTGTTCTATTCCTCATAAGTTTCTGCTGTTATTTGGTATTTGCTGTTATTACTTTGCGATGTTGTATTAGCTCTAATAATTCCATTTCATGTCATTCTTCCAGTTCCTTTTTAACATCTGTTTCATCTTAACTAATGTAGCCAACAGATCCAATCTTAACATTCTTGTAAGCTTACATTGCAAATACGAGAATGATTTTGTCACATTTTGCATTCTTTTATATTTAAATCCTGATAAAATATCTTTCGTCCTTGATTCTGATCTCAAGCAGGTGTATAAAGTGGGATGCTTACGCTCTTTCACTCTATTTCATTATGCAATTCACTCGGCAATTCGGTCTGCAGTTTACTACCGCTTCCAATATATCTCATATACGCAGTCAAACGTTATTTATGATGTTTACATTCCACTTCATTTAACTTTATTCAGTTCCCTTTATCTTTCAGAACTTCTCTACGTTTTGTTCCCCGTCATGTTTCAACAATATTTATAACAACTCTAGTTACATCAGTCCATTTAATAAGTTAGTTGTCCTTTTCCATATTTATAAAGACACCCTTCCGTCTATGATTAGTTGATGGTTTCTCCGTTATCAGATCTTCCACACTCTGGGAGCTGTTATTTTCAATCTTGATTGTTTATCACTAATTCGACCACCAATATTTCAGCATGAAATATGCTTTGTTGCATATTAATGATGTGATTTCACGTTCTATACTGCTTACGAAATTTGCAAATGGACAAAGGATATTATTTAGCATTATATAAATCATAATCCCTTATTAAATACCTGTATAACCTTTATTAAACACCATTTCAATAATTTAGATATACTTTCTTCTCCCCATCTCAATTCTAGATTAGTATATTAGTAGATGTACATATTAGTATATGTAGAGAGATCATAGATACACATCGCCCCAACCACCATCTTTTGCTGTTTACTTAAAAATTCGTTACAGGGGCTAAAACTCCAAAATAAGTTAACTCATGGATTGCAAGACGTTCTTTTGTCATAACTCATAAGGGATGACTTCAAAATTTTTAATACCTCGTTTTGTAATGCGATCAGCCAGCTGCTTATTGGTACACTTCCTGGCACAAGCAATAAATGTACTCTTTATAGGAAACCTTAGACAAGCCACTCAACCATTCAAATTTGTGTATTAGTTTCCTTATTGAATCATTCATATTGTCAGACTCTACCATATAAGTACAATTTCCTTGAGAGTTAAAATCATCTTCAAACCATTATTCACAGCTAAATACCACTGAAT
>NC_042999.1:52768417-52845917 GCF_006345805.1 Octopus sinensis | reverse complement strand
TATCGATTGAGACAGTCATATCAATGAGGAGGCATGTTCTTTGTTTGAAGTCTTTCAATATGATGTCTGGCCTATTTGCATCTATCATTCTGTCAGTTTGGAATGGTGAAGTTCCAGAGGAGTGAGATGTGGTCATTTTCAAGCACTGGAGGTGGATTGTGTTCCCACCAGTTTTTTTCATGGGACAAATCCAGGTTTTTGCAAATTACCCAGTGAATATATTGTGCAGCTCTATCATGCCTGTTGAGGTACTCTGTAGGCGCTAGAAGACTGCATTTGGAGACATGATCAATGGTTTCATCTTGTTGTCGGCATACACGACATGTTGGGCTACTGCCGTTCTTTAATATGTTGGCCTGGTAGTTTCTTGTTGGTAGGCATTGATCTTGAGCTGCTATGATAAACCCCTCTGTTTCGGATTTTAAGCCAGAGGCCATTAGCCATTGATGGGTCAGGGCTTTGTCAATATCTGCTTTATTCGCTCTCTTTGGGTATTTGCCATAGAGAGGTTTTTCTTGCCATTTATTATTCAGAATATCTAAGGCCACAGTTTTGGCACGGGTTTTCATGCGCCTAGCTTTTTCTGTGCTTGTTTCTTGTATGTCTATCTCTAATTCCGAAATTTGTTGTATTCGGAATTCACTTAGATATTCCTTTGCTTGTTTTGTTACTGAGTATGATGCTTTCTTGTTTTCATGTTTTGAGACAAGTTTTAACATCCAGTCCTCAGACTTTTTCAGGTAGGTGTCTAGGCCAATTGTAGCAATCTTCATTGTTATTGCCAGTTGTAAAAGACCCCGGCCTGCCTCTTTTCTTGGCAGATAAAGTCGTTCTGTATCTGCCTTAGGGTGGTGCATTCTATGCATTGTCAACAGTTTTCTTATTTTTCTGTCGAGCTGACATATTTCAGTAATTGACCAGTTAACGATATTGAAACTGTAAGTCACGACTGGTATGGCTAGTGCATTGATCGCTTCGATCCTGTTTCTTGCATTCAGCTCTGTCTTGAGTATTGCTCTCACTCTGCGATAACATTCTCTCCTGATCCTTTCCTTCATCTCTGAATGCCTTATTCCGTTCCCTTCAATTACCCCTAGGTACTTGTAGCTCTCCGCTGGGTCTAGTTCTTTTATGACATTCTGCTGGTCAAGGTTAACGTTAGATATTTCTGTCATTTTTCCTTTGATAAAGGTAGCTTTTGAACATTTATCGAGGCCAAATTGCATTCTGATGTCACTGAATTGTTTGACTATCGCTAGTAAGCCCTTGAGTTGTTGGTCATTTTTTGCAAAAGGCTTTAAATCATCCATGTAAATGAGATGATTTATATTTTTATCAAACATTTTATACCCGTACTGCGCGTCATTGAGTAGTTTTGAGAGAGGTATTAAGGCTAAACAAAAGAGGAGTGGTGACAGTAAGTCACCCTGGAAAATTCCACATGAAATTTTTACATCACCAGCATTTAGGGATTCATTGTCACTGTTCAGAGTTAGTGTGGTTCTCCATGATCTCATACTTACAGTCAAAAAGTTTCGCAGAGTAGGTGCTATCTTATACATTTCCAGGCATTTCCTAATCCAGCTATGTGGTAGGCTATCAAAAGCCTTTTTATAGTCTATCCAGGCTATTGATAAGTTTTTGTGTCGTTTGTGACAATCTTCTAAGATCATCTTATTGATGAGTAGTTGATCTTTACAGCCGTAGGATCCACGTTTACATCCTTTCTGTTCATTAGGGAATATGCTGCTGTCTGTTAAAAAACTATAATTATATTCCGTCAGAACAGATGTTAACGTTTTATACATAGTTGTTAAGCAGGTTATGGGTCTATAGTTTTTTGGTTCATTTGTTTCTTCACTTTTGGAAGCAGGAATGTTAACCCATTATCTAGCCAAGGAGGCATCCTACTAGGGTGTTGCAAAACATCATTGTACAGTTCTGTTAGCAGTTCATGGCTCTCTGGGAAGGCATTCAGCCAGAAGTTAGGAATTTTATCCTTTCCTGGAGACTTCCATTTGCTTGACCTCCTGAGAGCAGATCTTATATCTTCTACCTTGACACCCTCCCACTTTTGCTCCTATAAGGAGTCCAGTTCTGTAGATATTCTGTCAATCCAGGGGGCCTTTTCGTTGTGTGTTTTTTCTTCTGCCAAATTTTATTCCAAAATCCCTGCACTTCTTCTTTTGATGGTACAGACCTTACAGTAAACGCTGTTTTTCCTATCTTCCTGTAAAAATTCTTGGGGTTATTTTTGAACATGTTGTTGTCCTTGAAAAATCTAACACGCTTTTCATACCTCGGTATGCGGGCAGCTTTGACAGATACCGTTTGTTTGATGGTTTCTATGGTGGCATCAATATAAAGTATAGTTTTTCATATTGTATTTTTTCAGTAATTTTGGGGTTTTTGTAGGTTTGGTAGTCTTGTGAACCTTAAGGTTTTTAAAATATTCAATGTCAGATCTAAATAGTTTAATTTGTTGTTGTAAACGCTCTTGCCAAGAAGGCTTTTTGTGGGAATGTTGCCGTTTTCTAATCTTTACACCACATAGGATCGTTGAGATTTTCACAGATGCATAGTATAGGTGGTTGAGATTTGTGATATCAACATCATTAGCTGAAATTATATCCTTAAGTGCAAGCCGGATTTTACCAATTATTTTCATGTTTTGGTTAGAGTTGCGGATATTTATTATTATTATTATTATTATTATTATTATTATTATTATTATTATTATTATTATTATTATTGTTATCATTATTACTATTGAGTGAGAGAGTGGTGCATGCCATCAAAGTGACGCTGGTAAAATATACGAAGCCCAGTATACCCATCATGACTACTCGACTGATAAGGGTATACCAGGCACATGCATCACAACCATATCTGCGCGACATGGTGATGTCATAACAAGATAAACAGTGCATGACTTTGCAGGTGGGGCCCATTTTCTTCTGGTCGAGTAGCCCATCCCGCTCAAAAGGTCCCTGAACAAGGATTGTTTAAGGATGTTGAAAGAACCACCCATGTTTCCAAAAGTGAATTATCCAAATCTCTAAGAATTCCTTTCAGCACACGGTTATGATGCTCCCCCACTACTTCTGCTTGTGATCAGAGGTGCACATATCGTCAGCCAGTAAGGGACATGCTCAATTGCTTAAGGTCAAACAACTGACAAGCAAATCTGTGGTATTGAGCAGAATATTTGCTGTAGCCCATCTTTTATACCAAGACAAATCAGCGTACATGATAACACTTCCAACCAGTTAAGATCAGAAGCCATCAGAGGCACTGCCTGGTACAGCAGCAGGGCATTATTATTATTATTATTATTATTATTATTATTATTATTATTATTATTATTATTATTATTATTATTCAGGTCACAGGCACAAAATATTGAGTAATTCTTCAGTTTCATGTAAAATTGTTTTTCTAATAACTCAACAAATAAACAGTTATTGATATGCATGTGTATGTTTGTGTGTGCGCGCATATGTGTGTGTACATGCGTGTGCTGTGTGTGTGTGTGTGTGTGTGTGTGTGTGTAATGGCTCGCTGAAACCTTACATTTTGTCGTCATGTGAGGAAGAGAGAATTCACTACGTAGAGTATCTACTTTTTTTAAACTGACTTTTTTCCCCCCGATTCCGTTTCATGTCAGTGTGACCAGATAGAAGCAAGTTGCAATTATTGGGGCCCTATGTTTTATATATCACTCCATGTGGCATTATGCTTTATACTTGTATTCATTACAAACTTCTCCGTGAATTTATTTCATTCAGTCCCATGTATTTTTTGTTACGTATTTTTATTTTTCCGCATTTAAGGACTTTTTCAGGCTTTCGGTACTTTAATGGTAGCCTTTATTTTGTTATTTTTCTTGATCTTTATCCTGAAAACGATTATTTCTTTGTTGTTGCTGTTGTTGTTTTTTTTAACTTTTTTCTTTCATGTTTCTGAACGTATATTATATAACTGATGAGTTGCAACAGCCTAGGAATGGCGTAAACTATAAAACAATGTTGTCACAATTTAGCCATTGAAAGTGTATAAGTATAACGAGGGAACGGGCAAAATATTTAAAGTTAATATACACAACACGCGCACTCATCCCTGTGTTATTAACAGAATTAATACATCACTGTCTAAGCACAGCTGGGATTTTGAAAAAGTAAGTATAAACACAAACGTAAAACGAGAACTAATAAACTGTCAAACACTTTATCAAAACACTTTAGTAATATTCTGCTACGAATCGAAGAGGAATAAATCACACAACACCTACACCTGGTAAATAGGAATACATATTTCGTTGCGGACACTCATATATATATATATAATATATATATATATATATATATATATATATTATATATATATATGTATGTATATATATATATATATATATATATATAAATATGTATGTATGTATATATATATATGTACATTATACATATATATATATATATATATATATATATATAAAAGAAGAATACAGTGTACGTTCAAACACAAAAGAGATACACGAAGAATAGGATATATGACTCGCTAGAATGAGCAGTTAAAACTCCAACCCACCAATTGTTGTAATTCCGAAAGTAACTGGAAAATAAAAACTTTTACCTTAATCCTATTTCTATGAATATTCTTGCTACCCTAAGATTTTAATTAATGATATATATATATATATATATATATACCTAATGTAGGATAAATTTTTTTTCGAAAAAAATTATTTTCGGAATAAATTTTATCAATGGCCAGCATATTAAAAAATACCTTTAAAGGTTAAATTTATAGACAATTCATAAATAAGGGCAAACGAAAAAATTCCTAATGCCAAATATGCCAAAAAATTGGACATATTGTCCATTAACCATATCATTTTTTCACAATACGCACGCTACTCGAAAAGAGGTCGACAGAAATTTCTAAAAAATTCCATTATTACCATATCGGACCGATTTCAGGGTTTGCTCATAACAGCCCTCCCTTCGTCAGTGATACATGTGGCAAAAGAAATAAATGAGATACTTCGTTTGCCCTTATTTATGAATTATATATATATATATAAACAAATTCAAAATGCGATAACATAAAATTCATTATTATCGCTGGTGTTTCTAGCATATAAAATAAAATATATATATATATATATATATATATACATATATACATATTCATATATATACTTTTCTATTCGTCTTCAAAATATTGTCCAAACTGTAAATATAGTAGAAGATGAAAAGAGTAGCAGCAATGGATGGGAGCACTCCGTCGGTTCCGACGATGAGGGTTCCGGTTGATCCGATCAACGGAACAGCCTGCTCGTGAAATTAACGTGTAAGTGGCTGAGCACTCCACAGACACGTGTACCCTTAACCTAGTTCTCGGGGATATTCAGCATGACACAGAGTGACAAGGCCGGCCCTTTGAAATACAGGTACAACAGAAACAGGAAGTAAGAGTGAGAGAGAGTTGTGGTGAAAGAGTACAGCAGGGATCACCACCATCCCCTGCCGGTGCCTCGTGGAGCTCTTAGGTGTTTTCGCTGAATATACATTCACAACGCCAGGTCTGGGAATCGAAACCGCGATCCTACGACCGCGAGTCCGCTGCCCTAAACACTGGGCCATTGCGCCTCCACAGTAGCAACAATACGAATATAGGAATTATAACAGCGATAACAACGCTCTTTGAATGATGGAACTACCAACTGCCATAAAATACAGATACGTGTACATATTCACAAAATCACTGAGAAAATTGAAACATTCAACTACTGAAACTACATACATGAAAAAAATTGCATACATACCTAACACATACACACACGCATGCAGGCGAATGCATGTACATACGCATATGTGTGTATACGTAGACTTATGTACAAGCATATTTTATGATAGTTATATGTCTGTATGTACGTGTGTGTGTGTATGTGTTTATGCGTGTTAGGGAAAATCTGAGTAATCGTTTGTAGAGAAAATATTGATGTGGAGAGCAAGGAACAAAGGAATCTTTCAAAATAATTCAAAAACGATTTTGGTAGGAATTATTTTTTTTAATTAGTCGAGTCATTAAAGCATCGAACAAATCGTCATTCGGTATTTTCTGTGAGTTGAAATCCCGTCAGTCTCAACTTTCTCTTTTCACAATACGATGTCGATGAAATAAGCCCCAATACTTTTTTTTTCGTAACTTTCTTGGAGCACTTGGTCTCAATGCTGATCACCCTGTTTCCATTGTATTACTGCTGTCGCAACTTTCCCTACATCGGTCCTTTATATAAATGTAATTACATTTGTGATGATAATAGTGACGCTAAGTTACAAGAGAACTAAATCATAGATTTTATTTCAAGATTTCACAACAGCTTTATTTATTATAATGATACAACAAACGTTGATTAATTTTTACTCGAGTTCTATAAAGACAATAAAGGATCGATTACTTCGCCCCCCCCCCCCGCCCACTACTTGACTTCTATGTTATCATATCAACACCAAAAGGACGGAAGGCAAAGTTTCCTCGGTGAGATTTGAACTTAGAACATAAGCAGCATTTTGTCCGACGAGTCAACGGTTGTGCCAGCTCGCGGCAAGCTGGCAGAAACGTTAGCGCGCCGGGCGAAATGATTAGCGATATTTCGTCTGCCGCGACGTTCTGAGTTAAAATTAGCCGAGGTCGACCGTTACTTTCATCCTTTCGGGGTCGATTAAATAAGTACCAGTTACGCACTGGGGGTCGATATAATCGACTTAATCCGTTTGTCTGTCCTTGTTTGTCCTCTCTGTGCTTAGCCCCTTGTGGGTAGTAAAGAAATAGGTTGTGCCAGCTCGCCGCCTAAAGTCATATACCGAGATAGATTTAACTAACTAACATCTGCTCTGTATGTCTAATGCTGCCTACCTGAATTAGAAGTTACTGAAACCTGGATTTGGCAGAATTGTCGGAGCCTCCTCGGAAAAAATGACGAAAAAATGGCAGTCATGAACTCGGGCCTGACTTCACCAATTTCAACTCTTGTACCGATTTTGGAGGCATTATTAGGACAGTTGATTGGCAAAGTACATAAGACGTCGTATAAAAGTTATGTTGGAGTCCTCCGACCTTGTGTGTGTTGAGTTCAAATTCAACTGAGACCATTTATTTGCACCTCTTATCCTTTCAATGTACAGACAATTATCTATCAGCCAAGTACTGTATTCGATGGCACCGACCGACGCCTCCCCCACGTTTCTGCCAGGAGCAAATGATGGTGAGATGGCCAATTCCTTGGGGGGTCGGAATTAAAATGGTTTGTGATATTTCTGGCGGCGAGCTGGCAGAACGCTAGCACACCGGGCGAAATGCGTAGCCGTATTTCGTCTGCCGTTATGTTCTGGGTTCAAATTCCGGCGAGATCGACTTTGTCTTTCATCCTTTCGAGGTCGATAAATTAAGTACTAGTTATGCACTGGGATCGATATAATCGACTTAATCCGTTTGTCTGTCCTTGTTTGTCCCCTCTGTATTTAGCCCCTTGTGGGTAGTAAAGAAATAGGTATTTCTTCTGGCTCTCTATGTCCCGATTTCAAATCCTCTCAAGACAATTTTGACTTCCATTTTTCGGTGTCTAAAGTACCAGTCAAGTACTCTGTCAATAGTATCTACGAAATCCTTTACCCCAGTAAATGCTAGCCTTGTGATTAAATTTGAAACCATTATTATTTTAATTATCAGCAAAGAAAGTTTGTTAATGAGAGTAAAATTTGTGAATGAGAGTAAATAAATAAGTTGGTGCGTAACGCATAGGTTTAATTGCTAATGTAATTAGCATTCTGCTAATCACCACCCATTGTATCCTAGTGCACATTATTACACCATTAGACCAGGAAGGCTTGGACGATCAATGAATCCTAGAAGTATAATTCGTAAATTTAACACCAATAAAAGTAAACTAAAAAGCCTCGTCATGTAAACAAAACCACAAACATAGTTTTAAATTGGTTTTAAAAAACCGAATGTCGTCAGGAACGAAATTTTTCAAATTAATTTTGTTTTTAATGAGGCGATAAAAAATAAAAACATACATATTCTTTATCAGCTTTTTCTTTTTACTTTGAAAAATTCAGACTTGATGAAATTAAATTCTTCAACTTTTTTGACACTGAGTTTATGGTATTTCCTTGTTTCATTGTCTAAATTTACTATCATTACCTTCTGAGGGTGTTGATCTCTTTAATCCAGCAACAATTTATAATCTAATTCCCTTATTGCGTTCAATAGAAATCATTGAATATGGATGGTGAGAACGGGAATAATTACCACATAACTCCTTTCTATTTATATACTTATGTATTAACTAACATGTTCCCTATTTATTTTCACTACATTCGTGATGAAAATAGTGACGCTAAATACAAGGGAACTAAATCGGAGATTATATTTCAATGTTTCACAATAGTTTTATTTATTGTAATGATGCGTCAACCGTTGATTAATTTTTTTTTATTGACTTCTATGAAGACGATGTAAGGATCATTGTGATAATAGTGTGCCAGCTATTGTCACAAATAAATTAAAATCAATGCCAACGAAAAAGTAGTACATACAATTAGCTGGTCGGGGTGAGCAGAAACCTCTCCATAACAAATATGTGGCCCGTAGCAAATAAACTGATGTTGACCAGAAGCACACTAATCAGTGGCTACAAATCTCAAGGCTAAAAGTAAAGAGTGAAAGCTTCATCTTCGTAAAGATAATATGTTATTCATCCGGAACTACCAACCCAATGTGATGAAAAATGGAGTAGATCCAAGTGATGATACCGCAATGTTGAAATTGTAACAGTAAACCACTCAGTTTCTGTGTGTAAATCATTAGCATCAGTAGAGTACAAATCAAAGCATGACAGATTTGGCCAACATCTACATTGGTTAATATGTCGACGTGATAAATTAGAAAACGTTGAGAAGTGGTTTAATCATCAACATGAGGCTGTAGCAAAAGGAGAAAGTGTAATGACGCTGTGGACTTTCCTCTACATAGAAACACAATCATCTGAGCTAATAAACCGGATACTGTTCTAAAATACAAAAATAATAAAGTCTGTTTGCTGATTATATAAATATCCTTTTGTGATCATAATAATGCGGCAAAAGAAAAAGAGGAGACAAACGGCTTAAGTCGGTTACATCGACCCCAGTGCGTAACTGGTACTTAATTTGTCGACCCCGAAAGGATGAAAAGCAAAGTCGACCGCGGCGGAATTTGAACTCAGAGCGTAACGGCAACCGAAACACCGCTAAGCATTTCACCCCACGTGCTATTGATTCTATATATATATATATATATAATTAATTAATAAGGGTGAGAGAATTAGATACTAATTTAATAGTATACCTATTCAACACCAAGTGGCCCAGTGCCCCGAGAAACCTGGATTATTATAATATTTTATAATATATTATAATATTTTATACAAAAATAAATATAAGAGAGTGGTCACTATGTGGCTCACTCTAGCACTAGTAAATCCAAAAGGTTTCAACCACAAAAATACATGTTTCCCATGAAAGTCAGTACGATTGTTAGCTCACACGAACAGGGCAAATAACAATATATGTATATATATGTATATATATATATATATATATATATATATAATATATATATATAGATAGATAGATAGATAGATAGATAGATAGATAGATAGATAGATAGATAGATAGATAGATATTATATATAGATCGATGGGTTCTATATATATATATATATATATATACACACACGTTTTATTTCCTATTATGGAAATTTGGGAATGTTTTAAAGTGTTAATTCTGAGTATCATTCATTTTGATTACGTATTATCAAGTTTAAAACGGGTGAAGTTTGTTTAACATATCTTGAACAATTTGCGGGCCGTTTTTGTTCATTTTTGTGGAGGGGTATCCACAGGAACTCTATAAAAGAGCACAGCAAAATATTCTAGCTGTGATTATGACCCTTTTTTCGAAATATATATGAAAACATTATCATATGTGTACTAGATTATTTTAAGATTGTAACAGCGATGTCTTTTTCTCTTTTCGGCTGCTATTTACATGTTAAACATCCTTGTACTATATGTTACAGAGATTGATTTTTTAAAACATATTTTCAGTTTGCTGCACAGGAGTAAGCAGTCATTTAGACACTGTTTCAAGATTGCTTTTAATTATATCGGAGATTTGTAGTAAAGATTTTACCACATTAATTAGAAAATTTATTTACCAGACACACAAGAATCTTCCAACTTTGACATCTTTCAACCTAAAAGCTTTGACTTGCAACATTCTTCGTTGAATAATGATAATTATTTTCATCATAAAATTATCAGTTTTGATTTTAAAATTTTGAAGCGCGTTAGTAAATGTCCTTGTAAATCTATGTAAATCAGAAGCTATAATATTGGTGCCATACAAAGACCAATATTCAATCTTTCTGATTCGTTTGGTAAATCATTTAGAATTTTATTAATATCTTTAATGTAACTGTGAACATGAACGTCAAATGATTCAAAGATTACAATTAATCTTATTTTTTTCTACGCTTTTGAGTTTGTGTATCAGATTAGATGTTCTAGCCACTGTAAAATACTGTTTTAAATCGTTAGATCTCAATTTTAGCTGTTATACATTTTTATTGTTTATTTCGTTTTTTTTTTATGAAGTTTGGTAAAATATAAAAGTTACTTGATTTGCATAGAAATTTCATTAAACACGTGGTTTAAGTTTTATGAAAACTAATCTTTGAACACGTATTCTCTTTCTCAATGTGTAACTGTATTATATTGCTGTTATATCAGCGATATATTTCATATGGGAAAAGAAAGATCAATAGAACAAAAGCCCTCCACTGAAAGTGATAAAACATGATAAAAATTAAGACTACTGCATGGCATCGAAATAATTCTACTCTCAAGTTGACAGATAACGAAGTGAACATATATTTATAATTACATTACCTGTATCACGATTTATTAAAAGTTGTGTTACATGGAAAGAGTTAGAGCCATGCTAAATTTGTCACAGCTCAGTCAGGAGCTTGTAAAATTATTTCATTTTATGGAAAAATATAGTAAAAATTGACTTCAGTTGAACCCCCGTTTTGTTACTTGGAGCATGTCACGAATTTAGAATTGGTTAAATATATAACAGGAAATATAAAGTGTAATAATGTATGGGAATGGTGTTTATCTTTATAACAGGAAGTATCAATCGAGCTTTTCCCGAATATTATAAAGGCAAACGAAAGTTACCTTTAGAAAGATACACAATGTTCATAGTCAACAAATACGAGAGACTAATACCTCACAGGTTTCACAGATGGTAAATAATTACACATATGTGCTTCGAACAAGTCCTAGTTTTTCCACTTTACTTTTGTTCTACCAAAATCACACATCAAATAAAGTCAAAAAAGAGAATGTTTTTAGAATAATATACAAACCACGATTCATTAAGCCGGAGGAGACTTTATTAAAACCCTTTTTTTTTTCGGTGATCTTTTAAATTTTCATTCAGAAACAACATTTAAATAGATATCTGACGTGTAATTAGAACGGGAAAGTTTGCGAAAATAAACAAAAAACGAAGGCAGGTGGAGTACAAACAAACAAATGTATTAGTATGGCGCTCAGGAATAGAAATAGAAAAAGTCATTTACGTTTCGAACCTACGCTCTTCGACAGAAAGATACGCAGAAAAAAACAAGGAGAGAAACAAGGAGAGAAACAAGGAGAGAAAAAAATGCGTGTAGGAGCTAACGATCTATCATGGCGTCCCATGGAGTAATTAGAAGCTTTATTTAATAACGGTTATTATAACAGAATAGTGTTCAAAGACTTAGCAGAACATAAGAACAAATACTCCTAAGTAGATATGGTAAACGCACGCCCTCTAAAATAGCCCAAATAACACATCTCGTACAGGAAACATACTTGTTGCAATTATAGGATGATTGAATAATTCTGATAAAACACCATTTGGAGAACATATAAGTAGTGGCACAGGTTAAGAATATATTACAAACACAAAGGAAACAAATGATAGAGCTTCTCATCTACACGAAACCGAAACTGTGCATCAACCGAAATGACCAGCAAACGATTGTATTTTTTATTCTTGGTCTACTTCATACCCCTTTCCTCACTTTCATATACACACATGTGTATATAAGTGTATGTATATATGAATATATGTGCATGCGTACATGTATGTTTATGTATATATGAATGTATATACATGGGTGTGCTTGTGTTTCTGTGTGTGTATATATTTGTGTCTGTGTACGTCTGTGTGTGTGTGCATGTATGTATATGATTCTAGTTAAAGAGCCCTGCCTACAGCATGGATAACAAACTCTGAAATATCAGTTTGTAAACATCTCTTTTAAGAAACAGCAGAGTCACCTTTTTCAAACGCCTAACAAAGTATAACCGTCTGATTATTAAAGTGGAAAAAATATATGTCTGTATATATATGTATATATATATATATATATATATATATATATATATATATATAATATATATATATATATATATATATATAAAGAGAGAGAGAGAGAGAGAGAGAGATAGATATATAGATAGATAGATAGATAGATAGATAGATAGATAGATAGATAGATAGATAGATAGATAGATAGATAGCGAGATAGATAGATAGATAGATAGATAGATAGATAGATAGATAGATAGATAGATAGATAGATAGATAGATAGATAGATAGATAGATAGGGAGGAGGGAAGGAGAGAGATAGAGAGATGTATCAGTGGCGTGCAGTGATTTCTGAGGTTGATCATGCAATAAATACTTGGCGCACATGGCGGAAAGTAACCCTCTCTCCCTCCTTTAAGCATTTTTTTTATACGAAAACCCACGTTTTCGGCTATAGAGATTCAGGTTGTGAAAAAAAATGGCGAAAATCGTAGCCTCAAAATTTCAATGAACACTTTAATTTCTCTTTGTCACCGATTACCTCATTTTACTGCGATCGGGAATTGTATATCACTTTTAACAAAACGGAAAGATAATTTTAGTAAATCAACGAAAGATTAATTATTTATATTATATTTCTGATTTCAGAATTTTTTTGTTCAATACAGAGGATGGTTAATGATAATAGTTTCAAAACTTACGACACAGCGAAATAGATATTCCAAAGTCACGGCAACATTTGAGCAGATTAATTAAGTATTATGGGATTGCTGATATGTTTTGGTCAGAATTTTTATGGGTCGAAAAGTTAAAATCATTCAACCATTTAGCCTGTCGCCGTTTTTCTGAAAGCATGCCTTCCGTAGATATTTTATCGAAATAAAAATTATCTTACTGATATTGAAATGATAGTTATTGAAAGATAGGAAGCAGGGAGACAAAAGATTCCATATGCGTCTTTCTTTCAGCCTGCCTAGTGCAAGCAAAATGGAAATACAGTGAAGTATCAATCCGGACAGGTTTCCTTTGATACAAAGTAACTATTTCAGTTCAGTTTCCAATGATTTGGACAACTTTACAATGTGGTTATAAATACATTACGTTCTTAAATTGATGTATGAATTTTATATATTTCAACGGCCATGCAGTGCATGACTACCATGCCTCGACTGCATGCCACTGATGTGTATATATGCATATGTATATGTTTATATATATATAGTACAAATAATATATATATGTATATATATGCATGTATATATATATGCATATATATATATATATAATATATATATATATATATATATATATATATATATATATATATATATATATATACAGCAGGAGTGGCTGTGTGGTAAGTAGCTTGCTTACCAACCACGTGGTTCCGGGCTCATTCCCACTGCGTGGCACCTTGGGTAAGTGTCTTCTACTATAGCCTCGGGCCGACCAAAGCCTTTTGAGTGGATTTGGTAGACGGAAACTGAAAGAAGCCTGTCGTGTATATATATGTATATATATATATATGTGTGTGTGTGTGTGTGTGTGTGTGTGTGTGTGTGTGTGTGTGTGTGTGTGTGTGTGTGTGTGTGTATGTGTGTGTTTGTGTGTGTTTGTCCCCCTAGCATTGCTTGACAACCGATGCTGGTGTGTTTACGTCCCCGTCACTTAGCGGTTCGGCAAAAGAGACCGATAGAATAAGTACTGGGCTTACAAAGAATAAGTCCCGGGGTCGATTTGTTCGACTAAAGGCGGTACTCCAGCATGGCCGCAGTCAAATGACTGAAACAAGTAAAAGAGTAAAGAGTAAAGAGTATGTTCAATTCATATACACACACACATGTGCGTTATTCTCTCTCTGTGTGTATATATGTGAGTGTGTGTATATGTGTATGTGTATGTGTGTGTGTGTGAGGTAAATATGTGTTCTTTTTTATTAATTATATATTTGTGAACCTCTATGAATGCATGTATTACAATAGGCGTATCTGTGACTTACAGCTTCTGTGTCTATAAATATATACATATTTATTTCACTGAGATCTGCAATATGAACTCGGCCACTAGTGTATATACATATGCACATGTACTCACTTTAGTGTACGCATATATACAGATCTGCGATTTTCTATAGTAAATTTCAATGAAAAGGGTGTATACTCCTACATACCGGAAACGAACCAGCTATATAAATATCCTCAATTAGCTACAGCTATATCAATGGCACTAAACTAATAATAGATCTAGTATATATATATATATTATATATATATATATATATATATATATTATATATATATATATATCAATGCCACTAAACTAATAATAGATCTAGTATATATATATATATATATATATATATATATATATATATATATATCAATGCCACTAAACTAATAATAGATCTAGTATATATATATATAACTGTATCTTTACTAATTCGTTATTGCTTAGAAATCAACGCATTTCCAGGAAGACCACAAGTTATTCTCTTCCGATACAAATAAGTTTCATATCCAACTTGTTACAATACGTTTCTGAGAGTTTATTGTTCATGAACAATTAATGCCAGCATTCGTCTTAATTAAATTAATGTAGATAATTGCTATCATGTAATTAAAGGAGGAGGAGAGCTAGTTTTGAAGACGTAGATATATCTTAATCTGTAACAATATGGAGTAGTGATGACATCGTAGCTGAGATTAATTTTACATTTTTGGAAAGCATTCATACTATTTGTAAAGAAAATGGGAAATGCTTTGTTTCGAATACTTGAAAATTCAGTTTCTTTTGTTCAAAGATTAATTTAGAATTTCCATTCCATGTAAGTGGTGCTATTTGACTGACAGTCTGCTGTGCATTTGATTGACCACTGATGGAGAGAAAAAAATAAACACGACTAAATGAACTTCTCTCTTTGTTCATTGATTTTTAAGTTAGTTATTTTCAAACTGTGTAAAACATTGAGCCAGCAGCTTTAACAATGATAAAATCAAAGCTTCCTCATAAACATGTTATAAGGTCGTGCAGATCTATTTCGATTTTAGAAAGGTATTGTTGATGTGTAGGTGCTTGCCGTTTCGAATGTCATCTTAAATGAATAATGGGATTCTCTTCTCGACCACATAAACACAATATCTAGATACAGGAAATTAGTTTGTCTGGCAAGAGGCATTTTCTATTGCTCCACTATTCTGACAACTTGTACTCCAGCTCTATATTTAAGTGATGAGGAATTATGTATTGGGTTAGCAACTATGTTCCTGCCGTTTTATTTTAATTTACATTTTTTAAAGATTTAGTTAAAAATTAACAACTAATTAATCGATAATGTATTCACCCTTGTTGTTTACAACTTCTTCCCAACGTTCAACAAGATTTTCAATACCTCGTTGGTAGAAATCACCCGATTTCGACTCGAAAAAGTGACCAACAAGGTCTCAATTCTGCATCAGTTGCCAGCCCATTACATTATTTACATTTGACCGATTTTTGTCCTCATCTTGTTTGTTGTTAACACAACGTTTCGGCTGATATAAACACCAGCCTTCATAAGCTATTTATTCGAATTTTTATTATCATTCAGATCACTGCCCCGAATCGAACTTGGGGTTAGTATCCCGCGCTCTTAACCACTATGCCATATGCCCGTGGGCAATTTTGGAGTGAATTTTAGGGCTTATAAATCTAATATTTTCCTATCATTCCTTAATACCGGTTCCCACATACTATTCATATCTGAACTCGGTCTGCTTAGGAGTTTGTTGTGTCCTAGCATATGTGATGCTTCTTTTAGTTTTCGCATTTTCCAGCGGTTTTCTCTGCCTATTATTTTAACTTCATCCCACAGGGTGTGGTGGTCTCCATTTTTCCATACATGTTCAGCTATACCCGATTTATCAACATCTCGTGTCAGATCTTTGCGATGTTCCTCTATCATTATTTTTTGTTGAGGGCATGCTTCGCCTTTGTATAACCTACCACATCTGCATGGGATAGAGTACACTAGTTTTTGGTCATATTCTCTTCTATGGGTGGTTTTACTCGAAGGAGATATTTGCGAAGTGTTGTATTACTCTTGAATACTATCCTGATGTCATATGGGCCGCTTATCTTTTGTATCTTTTCATCATAATTGGAGTGGATAGTATGTTTCTGGGATAGTTGCTGCTTAATAGATTGTTACTGAGCTTGATCATTTCTTCGTGGTGTGTATCACGATCGCTACTTATATTCATTGCCCGATGTTTTAGGCATTGAGCAATCCCACTCTTTCCACTGTGTGGATGGTGGGAATTGAAGTTGAGGTACTGTCCAGTGAAGGTCAGCTTGCGGTATACGGATGCCTTGAACCCGTACTTGGTGCGTGGTATTAATACGTACAGGAATGCTAGCTCCGAAAAGATACAAAAGATATACAGACCATATGACATCAGGACAAAGAACACCACTGGAAAATACGAAAACTGAAAGAAGCAGCAGACATGCTAGGACCGAGTGCAGATATGAATAGCATATGGGAACCGGTATTAAGGAAGGATAGAAAAATATTAGATTTATAAACCCTAAAATTCACTCCATGATTGCCCACGAGCATATGGCGTAGTGGTTAAGAGTGCGGGCTACTAACTCCAATATTCCAACCTGAATAATAATAACAACAATAACAACATCGAAAAATACCTCAGGTTCGAAATTTCGAAATTTCCCCAAGACACCTGATGGAGGCTGGAGGGTATATCAGCTGAAACTTTGTGTTAGCAACAAACAAGATGAGGACGAATATCCGTCAAATGTAAATAATGTAAACTGGTACTCCGTCGGTTATGATGACGTGGGTTCCAGTGGATCTGATCAACGGAGCAGCCTGTTCGTTATATTAACATGCATGTGGCTGAGTACTCCATAGACACGTGTACCCTTAACGTAGTTCTCAGGGAGCTTCAGCATGATACAAAATATCTCAAAGCTGGCCCTTTAAAATGCAAGTACAACTCATTTTTCCTGGTGTGTGGACTGGAGCATTGTGAAATAAAGTGTCTTGTTCAAGGGCATAAAGCGCTACCGGAAATCGAACGCACGACCTTCCGATTGTAAACTGAATATTTGATTCACGCGCCTTGACACTATTCTAACAATACAATAACAAAAACAATCATTACAATAAAATGCAACAAGAAGACAAAAGAAATGTTAGCAATGGCATAATTTGCAATTATGAGAATTGCTGAAGAAATTGTAAACAGAGTCGTTAAGATATGACTGTGATGACAATTATAGCTGAATACACTTGTATCATATGCAAACGTGGACGAATAATGGTCAATTGTTGATTTGAGCAGAAGAAAATACCAACATTATTACTGAGTTCAACGTAATCACAATGTTCAGAGAAGTTGAACAAATTGGCATTCATAATGTATCAACTGGCGAACCATGTTAAACAGAAGAAATACACGTCAAAATACTGTCGTCACAGACGATATGACGATGCACTGACAAATGTAAGCTTATTAATGGGAAAATAAAGAGGTTGAGTTTGGTGCGATCATTCTTTGAGACGGATTAGCGAAAAAGATAATTCCTCTTAGTAGCTTAAATGTCTACTGACAATTGATATAGCTGACATTGAGAGAAAAAAAAGAGGGAAGTAAATTAATATGGACCAAGAGAAATTACATACATCTGCAGCATTGTCAGTGTTTGGCACCAAATCTTAGTTGTTCAAATGCTTTAAATTATTTCGTTTTATATGTGATTCTTAGTTTGAAGTTAGTAGAATATGTTTTCCGTTATTAATCGTCCGAAGACATTAGTTCCAAAATGTATAATCTATTTTAATATTTCCTTGCTGACACAGATAAATAAACCTCATGTCTAAGAATAAGTAATCAATATCTGAAATTCCTGGAATGTCGTGTGTCTGACAGGAAGGTTATATTTGTACTGAAATTTCATCTAAATGATCGTAGCAATTTTAAGCTAATAGGGAACTACTTAATGTCATAACTACCCCCATGTACGCAACTAGTACAGACCTGAACTGCAGCTGTCACCATGTCAGGTATTATCCTTACTGCTAGAGCAGTGTTTTGGTTTCCATCTTCCAAGTTTTAAATTAGAAGCTATCAAACACATTATATATACGTTTATTGGTGAAGCTCAGTAGTTTGATAATATTGGTGTATCTTCATCGTATTCGATCACAAATGAAGTACATTTACAAATTATCAATTAACTGATAATTTGATGCAAATTAAAGATATCCTAACGACAACAGTGCTTGAAATATAATCGCTATAATAGACATCCGGGTCCTTTCTATGAGCACAAGTTGTCAAGTTTTCCATATCTATGTCTATCTATCTACCTACCGACTATATATATATATATATAATAGTGTATATATATAAAATAGTGTATATATATATATATATAATGGTGTATATACGACCCATGTGGATGTGGATTTCTCGCATGCTTGAAATGGCAATCGTATCCTAAAACCACAAAAGAATATTCTTATATTGAAGGACGTTGATTTGTATGCGAGCAAGACATTCGAATGAATAATATAGAGTAAACCTTACACCTATAGGTTTTGCTATTGCTAACCAAATCAATCAACTAATAAGATAATTAATTGACTATTTAATCATCCGTAGCTCATTACTAATGCCCTCTACATCGTAATCGTTTTAATCGGTTTAGCCCTCATAATGTATGTTTAATGTTTCATATAAGTTGAGGTATCCGTTGCCGGCGACCGAGTATCGATCTATTTTATTGCATTTCAATCTGTTTCTTAAACGAAATATACACCGCCGGAACTTCTTGTTGACAAACAACAGCAGTAATTGTATTTTACCTCAACAGACGTAATTGATTGGTTGAAATTGCCGAAATACGAGAAATTTAACAACATATAGCTTACAAACTACAGAATTTTCTCAAGAACGCCAAGAGAGAAAGATGTTTTATGTGACACATTCTGCCAGTATACAAAGTTTAAAAGTTTTTAGTTACAAAATATTAGTTTTTAAATCTGCCGGTCAAAGTGAAAAGATCCTGCTTCTCTTTATTAACCGTCAACTAAACCTCACCATGAGATCGAACACCTCCTTGCTGGATCAATATATTTAACGTTGGCAATAATCTTAGCTGGAAGCTATAAGCCTTGGTCAGAAGACCGTAAAATAGTTTGCCCTAATGTTGTTCTGGCAAACTTCTGTCTGGTCTTAAGCGTAAGATTCTACATTTATTTTTACTAGCGAGACCCGTGAATATTTTACGGAATTAACGTTAAACCTACTGGGTTATTTCTGAAAACTTTATCCAAAAAACCTGAAAGCGTAGCATGTGTTGTGTCTGTCTGGACAGATAGTTGCTGTTCTGCTACTCATTGAAAAGTGAAAGAAACTGGAATACGATGATTACTTAATGCACTTTATATATACACTTTATATACTTTATGCACAGTTTTATAGACTTCATACACAACACTCATAAAATAAATATTCACTCTTATTTTTCCACTTTCACTCAATATCTACTAAATATGATACAACCTTTAGTTAAATTGCGTATATCTGACACGCGAATAAGCGTGAATATTCCACGGAATTGTACTTAAACGATAGGTGATATAAAAAAAAACTTGGTTCAGTTTTAAAAAATATACTTTTCAATTTTTTTTTAAATGCACAATCCAATTACCACCCCACCTTATCATCCTCCTCTCTCTCTACCTTTCTTTAACCTCACCATCAAGACAACACCCCTCTGCTAAAGTTATACTTTTAATTCTCCTCATCTTCCTCCTACCTCACGTCATGAATGCTTCCCTTTCCTTTTACTTTCTCTCTCTGAATCTTTGCTTCATCCTCTCTTTCTCACTCCTTTTCGTTTTCTTCTCTTTCCTTTCAACTAATCACGTGAAAGTGTTATAATTACATCCTCTCCATCAAACATCATAGACGCTTTCCACTCCTACTTTTCTCTCCTTCTTTTCTCCCTCCGTCTTTTCTCCCTCCCTCTTTTCCTCTAATCACATGAAAGCGTTAGAGACGGTTTAAGTGACGCAATGACAAACAAAGTTATCATAAGTTTACTTAAACTTGTGCAAGTGATGTTTAATTCAACGTCTTGTTCTGCAGCATTTCCCTTGTAAATTTAGAAACAAGCTATTGACACAACTGAACGTATTAGAAGCGTCAGAGCGTGTTCGACATCGCTGTCACTTTATTTGAAGATTCACGAATGAGAAATTTCATGTATTATTTTTCTCTTATGCTGTAATATGCCAGTTTTTCGGCTTTTGGTTTACACACACGTCAAATATTGCGTCCCTCTTCTATTTGCAGTTTATTTCGAGTTCATGCCTGACTTCTGTCTTCTAATTTGTTCAGTGCACGATATTTTGTTCCTTATATAGCCTTAACTCAACGCAAACTCCCTTTTACATTGTGTCACCGCTCAGACTGGAACTGTACTCATAGTCCTTTATATCAAATGATGTTTAAACTAGCTTAGCCTCTACGTTATAGGGATTCACATATACATTGTTATGCGAATATATTTAATTTTAAGAACCTGTAAAAAAATTGTAGATAATATATGACCTGATGTTATAATGAATATATATATAATCACGTAAAATATTAGTAAATTGTTTACATTAACATATTCCTGAACTCCACGTCTGGCTGGGACTCGAATGCTTTATTGGTCCAAAATGTTAA
Organism: Octopus sinensis; assembly: GCF_006345805.1. NCBI lineage: Eukaryota > Metazoa > Mollusca > Cephalopoda > Octopoda > Octopodidae > Octopus > Octopus sinensis. Next base: position 52,824,702 of record NC_042999.1, on the reverse strand, counting down.
AATTATATATCCAACTATATTTTTGTTTTTCTTACTGTTTACTTTTCGCTTGCGTATAAAACATGAAAGGCGACCAATTCCACCGTTTCAAATTTTGTTATTGTTAATTAACACGAAGCCACAATGATAATTTTTCTCTACTAAACGTAATCTAGAATTCATATATTTTGTTACTGCTTTCAAACATTTTGAAATTATATTTATAGTTTTATGAGATATTTCTCATTTTTATCGAGGTAGTGAGCATTTATTTTTGAATATTGTAAATCAAAAGTTTAAATATATTGAAATTAAGATTTAATATCTTTGTGTCTTCCATGATATCTCATTTCACTTTATTTCCCATTTATTACAATTCAAATTAGTGATAAGAATCTGCAGTATAATTTTCCGGTGCTTGATGGTGGAAAAACCAGCGAATAGAAACGGAATGCCGATATGATTACATCCGTACTCAGAATCTAAGGCCAATTTCAATGATCATAATAACATACCGAATACATTTCAGACATTGAGTCGACTACTGAAAATAATTGAAATAAAATCAGGGAAAGTTGTATCATTGTTGATGCTTCGGCAATCAGTTTAGTTTTCACCTACATATATATAGTTGAAATTTACAGGAAAACAAAAGGCGAAGACGGGTGTATAAACTACAAGAAGGAGTATTAGTTTGACGCTCGAGAAGGTGAGAAATCTTATACGTTTCGAGCCTAAGCTCTTCAACAGAAAGTAACACGATGAAATAAACAGAGAATAAAAAACTTGTGGTTTTAGCGGTCAATCATGGCGACTCAGAATGGTGTTGTCATTTATCTCATTACTTTGTTATGGCATATCTATCTATCTCTCATAGAATTAATCTATGACCAAATAAGCAACAGGATATCCAGAGGTAATGCAGTACGACCGTTTCAAGCGATTACATTTAATTGAACAATGCAACCATTACATCACAATAAATGCAGGGTTATCCTCAGCTGCATAAGTAAATAGAATTAATCTATAGAGTCGGACACAGTTGTATAATTTTAATTAAATCCATTAAGAGGGTAAGAAGATTAAGTCCATGCTGTTTTCACTTCACCTTAGAGGCTACTAAGACATCAGGTAAAAAGAAACTATATATATATATATATATATATATATATATATAGTTGTCAAGAAAGTTATTGCGGTTTTTAACCTTTAAATTCAGATGCACATATCTCGCCTCTAACAAAACTTTATTAATCGAAATAAACACCATCAGAATCAACACACATTTGCCAATGCAAAAGAAGTTTATTTATGCCAGTAACGTAAAAACCCTGCGTTCTGGTGGCGATGATATCGTTGAAGGTGTGTTTGGCATCGTCTTGTGTTTTGAAGCATTTCTCATGCAGGAAGTTGTTGAAATGCTTGAAAAGGTGGTAGTCGGTAGGCGAGAGGTCTAGGAATTATTACGGACGAGGTAGAGTTTCGTAGCCCAATTCGTTCAACTTTTGCAGGGTCAGTTGTACGACATGCAGCCGAGCGTTGTCGTGGAGAAGAATTGGTTCTTTTCTATTGACCAATGCTGGATGTTGTCGGAGTTTCTTATGCATTTCATCCATTTGCGTAATGGGTTCGCCTGGATCCAAAACGCTGTGATAGATGCGACCGGCCGCAGACCACCAAACAGCCACCATGACCTTCTTTTGGAGCAACTTTGTCTTCGGAAAGTGTCGTGGAGCTTCGTCGGTGTCCAACCACTGAACTGAGTGTCGCTGGTTGTCGTAAATAATTCACTTTTCATCGCAAGTCGCAATCCGGTCGAGAAACGGGTCGTTCTTGTTGCGTAAAGAAGGGAAGACGACACTTCAAAACGGCGGGTTTTTTGGGTTTTTTTTTTTTGTTGTCGTTCAATTTGTGCGGCACTCATTTCTCAAGTATTTTTCTTTTCCCAATCTCTTTCAAGTGGTTGGAAATTGTCGTATACGTTACGTGTAATTCAGAAGCAAGCTCTCGAACAGTTTTGCGTGGATTGGCTTCTACTAAGGCACTTAGTTGATCGTCGTCAACATCCAGCACTACAGAATCTCGTCATCGCTACGAAATTTCTTGAACAACCGTTGTGCTGTAAGTTCATTAGTGGTTTTTGGGCCAAACGCATTGTTGATATCGCGAGCTGTTTCAGCAGCTTTTCAGCCTAGCTTGAACTGGAATAAGAAAATGGTGCGAATCTGCTTTTTGTCCATGTGGTATTCAACGTTCCGGAAAGATGACCGAATTACTCAGAGAAAGAGTAACACGATTAGATAGAGCGGAAAACAGGCTTTAAAATGATATATAAAGTCAAAGTAATTTAACGAAATTTAATTTCAAAATACATCATTTAAAATAAAAATTCCGCAAGAACTTTCTTGACAACCTTATATATATATATATATATATATAAGGTTGTCAAGAAAGTTCTTGCGGAATTTATATATTATATATATATATATATATATATATAGAGAGAGAGAGAGAGAGAGAGAGAGAGAGAGAGAGAGAGAGAGAGACTCCAATGAAATCCAACCCAAAACAGAATCCTACATACATTGCCGAGTAAGCTGATCCTCGTGTAAAAACTGCATACACTGTAAATCTACAACAATCCGCTGTTCTGTCTATTCCCAGAAAAACCTTTCTGTCTTTTTGTTTCACTAAGGATAGGCTCTATCATTCAATATCAAAGCATTGGTCGCTAAAATGCATTACAGACCAGCCTATCCCTCGCAGACCCATGGGCAAATGCACCATTGCAGTTTGCACAGACTCTGTTAGTCTTTACTGATGTTTATGCCCCACTTGCTATTATCATATGGCTCAAATTTCACAACGCACTTCTTACATGTAGTTTGTCCCCACCAAACTAGTAGCTATTCAGTAGCAAGAGCCTTTCTAATCTAATCAGAGATGCGGTTAATCTTTTAATGACAATATCCGTGTAATCACTGAGATAATATAAAGTTTTCCGCGAGTATAGGAGACAACTACGGGCATGTTTCTCTCTTATTTCCTCTCAGTAAAAAAGAAACTTTATTCTCTTTAAAACTTTTCCGCTTTTTTTTTTCTCCTTTTATGTCATTTTGGACCAAAGCACCTGCTTCTCTTTTGGGTTTGATTGGTGCATCTCAATAATTTAGCTATTCTCTTCTTCATTCATTACCTCGTACTGTGAGCTTCATTGGATTTCTTATTTGGTTAACAGATCAAACACTACTAAAGGTTAACAGTCTTTTATAGGCGTAGGAGTGGCTATAGGCGTAGGAGTGGCTGTGTGGTAAGTAGCTTGCTTACCAACCACATGGTTCTGGGTTCAGTCCCACTGCGTGGCATCCTGGGCAAGTGTCTTCTACTATAGCCTCGGGCCAACCAAAGCCTTTTGAGTGGATTTGGTAGACGGAAACTGAAAGATGCCTGTCGTATATATGTATATATATATAAGTGTGTGTGTCTATGTTTGTGTGTCTGTGTTTGTCACCCTAGCATTGCTCGACAACCGATGCTGGTGTGTTTATGTGTCCGTCACTTAGCGGTTCGGCAAAAGAGACCGATAGAATAAGTACAAGGCTTACAAAGTCCTGGGGTCGATTTGCTCGACTAAAGGATGTGCTCCAGCATAGCCACAGTCAAATGACTGAAACAATTAAAAAAGATTTTTTTTAAGGGTCTCTTACTTTTATAATTATGCTAGGTTTAAATTGTGTTCTTGTTTCAATATTTATATGTAACTATTGTTTACCACTCCTATGTTGGTATTGTTGAAAATTAACAATTTCAACAAGCGTAATAATGCTAATGTATCTCCTATTCACCGACCAAATATCCAGAGTTGCGGATTTATCTAAAATTATTTGTCATTGAAAGAGTATCTTGTATAGCCTTATGTTATTTTGGCACTTCCATCATTTCAACAGTTCTATTAAAACTATTCCTCAGATCCGTTCCCACTAACAATCAAGATACCAGAACTGGTTTAGTACCTAATACATCTGCTACTCTTTCTGGTACTCTGGTCATCATTTTATCTTATGGCTATTTTCAATCATTCGCTCTTCTGACACGATGTTGTTGAAATGTTTTTAATTGTCCCGTGCTTTTGGAATTGTAAGTCAACGCTACTAATAAAACGGTAATTTTCCTCTTGGTATGATATTACCGACCTACTTTATAAAAACAAACGTTTTTCAAACTCTAATTTGAAAATTTTCATTTACGACTACCATATAGAATGGGAACCTAAATGTTTGTTTTCCATTGTTTAACATAATTCTCTTGGGAAATAACATTTCTTGCACTCTATATTCACTCCATCTTTGATTGGTCAGTTGCAATATTAAGATGCAAAATTATGCATGTACATTACTCTCGTGCAAACGTTAACTTCCACTGTGTTTGACCTTTCTCCTACAGCTGTTAATTTTGCTGTTTTTGACAATAAAACTACTACTGCCACTTTGGAGATATTGTTGCTTTTGTAAAAAGAAGCAAAATGTTAGACTTTACATTAAGAATATTTTATTCTTAGAATTACCATTGTTCGTGTTAAAACTGATGTCATCGATGGGAATATTAATGCTATTTGAGAAAATTTTATTCATGCATGCACACAACAAACAAATTTTGGCCCACTTCAATTCTTCATTTTCTTCTTTTCGTTATTATTGTTATTATTGTATTAAAACTCACTGCTTATTTTTCCTGAATATGAATGAAAGAGTCAGTTTTCCACAGCCAGCAGACTAAGGGGATACTTGTTTTACAAGCCAGGTTTCAAGAACCCTGCGAAGAATTCGTGCAGTTCCAAGTAATACTGATTTTTGTAGGTATTCCACCTTCACACTTGCACCGATCTTTTAGTTGGTAGTCGAGTGCTGATACCTCCAAGTGCACACATTACTATTAGTATCACGTCTACTCTCTTCATCGTCTACAATCTTCGTATTTCCCAAACTATTATTATTATTATTATTATTATTATTATTATATTATTATTATTATTATTATTATTATTATCATTATTATTATTATTATTATTATTATTATTATTATTATTATTATATTATTATTATTATTATTATCATCATCATTATTATTATTATTATTATTTCAGTTACGCACAACAAATTCAATTGTTAGAAAAGAGAAAAATATTAACATCAGGCTACAAGTAACTTTAGATGCCAACATCCCTCTTAACTATCCTAGTTGTCCCTAATAATACTGTTTCCTGGAGCTGTACAAAACTAGGTTTTATGACTATTTCTTCTATCCACGTGGTCAAATCTTTGAGGATGGATCCTATAACACGGATAACTACTGGGATACATTCTACCCACCCTTTCCATAGTCTCTATAACGCAATGGCAACATCCTGATACCTTACTATTCTTTCTATACCTCTCATATTGACTTTCTCATCATTTGTATCTGTAAAATCAACTATCTGACACTTTCTATTCTCTTTGTCTACTACTACTGAATCCAACCTTCTAGCTTCTGTTACTCTGTCCTTATATTTCTTACTTTCTAGTACTTTACTAGGTTCATCTTCATAATATTTATCAGTATGTAGAATTCTTTGCTTTCTTCATAACTCAGTGGATTACTCTCCCAAGGTTGTCATGTCTTATTCCTCATATTCTTTTTATGCCAGTTACACTTTCCGCTTTTGATTTGCATAAACTAAACTGGGGATCTACCTGATTTTTGTCTATATTGTTTTTTATCCAATTAGTCCTCAATGCTTCAGCTTGTACTGTACCAACGAAATTTATGTCTACCTTTTCATCCTTCCTTTCTAAAACCGTAACCATGTCTCACTACTATTTCCTGCAACTATCTTTCAGAATCTACCATTGAAAGCTTTCACTTGCCAATCTGATAACTTTTGTACTTTTTCTGATATTTAAGTTCGTTTGCCTTTTGTTTTCCTATGTCCTACTGTTATTTTAGTAGTTCTTAATAAACTTTGCACACTCATTTATACCAAATTCCATACCTCTGTCATAGCTGAAGAGTCTTACGGTTTCCATTAAAGAATCTTTTTATTCTTACTAAAAAGCTTCAAATCATCTATGTTGATATAGTTAATTTTTCCTTTACTATTTCTGAACTGATACCCTGACTTTCAAACATAAGACAAAGATTAAAGGGGATAACAAGTCTTCTTGGAAAATCCCTCTCTTGTCATTAACTTTCCATAGGAGTGTCACCTAAGTAGAGATCTAATGAAGGAAATAAGCAACTGCGAATACATACAAACTGCACAATTACGAGAGCTTTAAAGCACAGCAAAATCTATGAAAAGAAAAATTGAACGGTGTAAATACCAGCATATATATATATATATATATATATATATATATATATATATATATATATATATATATATATATATATATATATATATATATATATATATATATATATATATATATATATATATATATATAAATTAAATGGGGACAAGAAGTGGAACGAACCGAGAATCGAAACGAACCCGACGCGAGGCGCTGTCAGACAATAATGTAATAAATATATATATATATATATTTCTGTCAGTAATTAAAGCAGAACAATGTGAGTTGCTTCTTTCCAAGGCCAGGATCTGCGCTCTTTTTGATCGCTGTGTCAGTAAACACATTTGACCTCTGTTGACCGTAAGAATGTGATGCTTCTTTTGTTTTCGAAGCGTTCAGGAATGCGAAGCCCCATTGTTGATATTCCTCTCACCGTCGGCTGAACCTATTTACAAACTTGTGACATTTGCCTGTCTATTCACCACCTCCTTCTCTTCCTCCTCCTATCCCCATATCCCTTACCTATTTATGGTTAAGTACAAGACAAAAGTCGAAACTAAACAACATTTAATAATACCACACACTAATAGTAGCAAAGTTGGCAGGCTTAACTAAATAACGGTAATATTGTCGCCGTGGCTACAAATGTTAGCTACAATGATATAGATCAAGATGCTGGTGGTGGTAACTAATGACGAACAATAAGAGTATTAATGGCAGAGCTGATAATGATGACAGACACCAACCGTCTCCATATCTGCCACGCGGGGTTCAATACTAATAATTTAATGTAGCATAAATATGTCTTAAGTAACAAACAGGAAAACTACAACAGTTCACCAAATCCCTTATCCTATGGTTAATCTGTAAACACGAGGAGTGAGCCAGCCTGGGTTGAAAAGTTATCCATTGGCACAAATTAGATGGTCACTTGAACGGGAACAACCCCAACTTGAGCCCTCGAAGTTCACGACCTCACCCACCACAGAAAAAAAACATCAGAGGATCAAATGGACTTGAAAAGAGTATACAGACGTATACTATTATTATTTTCGTATATACACAATATTAGCAACTGGGAAACGGTTGCAAAGCAACCGTGGAGACTAGCGCCTCACCATAGAAGAGGGAACACAAAGGAGTGACAGGAGAGAGAGGAGAAATGGAAAGACAAGAAAAGACAAGAAACTATGACTTTACAACCAGCCAGGCAATGTATTCGCTACATCTGCGTCACGACCAGAGGGAGTGTTTGTCCAGGATAGGACCACACAGCCACAGCAGGAGATGTAAATGACATGAAATGTAAAACCCAGACCGGATTATTTTATGCGTAACTCCAGTCTCCCCAGACAAAAGGACACCAACAAATAAATATATACACAACAGATTAGATTGTTGGAAATCCCAACATAGGGCGATATCAAGTAACCTTAGATGCCAACATCCCTCTTAAGTATCCTAGCTGTCCCTAATAACACTGTTTCCTGGAGCTGTACTAAACTAGGTTTTATGACTATTTCTTCTATCCATGTGGTAAAATCTTTGAGGATGGATCCTATAACACCGATAACTACTGGGATACATTTTACCCGCACTACTAACAAACTTTCTGTCTCCCTCTTTACATTTCTATCTGCAGCAATAGCCATATCTCCTAGCTACTATTTGCTGAAACTATCGTTAGGAATCTGCCATGCAGAACCTTCTCCTGCCAGTCAGATAATTTCTTTTTCTTTTTTTTTTCTGGTTTTTAACCTCGTTTGCGTTTTTGGTTTCCTTATGTCTTGCTGTAATTCTAGCAGGTTTCAATAATCTTTTTTCACTATTACCTACATAAGAGTCTATATATACTCTAGCTACCTCCACGCAGTCTTCTACTGATATTAACTCATCCACCTTCCTTTCTAGGTAAGTATAACCTTGCTACTCCTATCCTTGGGTGGAGTCCTCCATTTATATTAAACTTTTTCCTAGTCCTTCTGTCTAGCTTTCTTCCGTCTAACTGAAATCAGTTTTTGTCCAATCTATGAAACCTGCCGAGTATCTAAGTAATGATACTGCCCAAGTATTTACAGCCTTCACTAGATTCGGATCATTTAGTTTTGACTTCACTAGCGTCCTCACCCTTCTGATGTACTCCTCAATTTTCGTTTCCATTTCTATAGTTATTACTCTGTCAGATTTTAATGTTCCTAAATACTTGTCCAATTTTCAGGCTTGTATTCTACTCACATCTTGTTTCAAAACTCTCTCCTTTCAATGATTTTAATGTCTGGCCATCTGATAATTGGATGTCCTCGCTTTTCACTATCTGTCCCCTTCTCGTGACTCATATTGCACACTCACCAATGCAAAATCCCATGCCTGTATATTTGCCGAAGAGTCATACACTCTGTGTTAAGGAATCTATCTCTTTTACATTCTTACTAAAAAGCTTCAGATCATCCATGCAGAGCAAATGTTTAAATTTTCCCTTACCATTTCTCAACTGATACCCTGTCTTCCTTAATATCAAACTGAGGGGTATCAAACTTAAGACAAATATTCAAGGGGTCAACTGCTATGATATTCTGTTTCAAATCTTCTATTGCTGTCCCAAGCCCTCTTATTTTTCTCAAGGAAATATTTCCATCTTGTGTTTTCTAACTTGTTCAGTTTCTAGGCTTCTATTCACATCTCGTCTTAAAGTTCTCATTTTTTTTTCTATTCTCCTTTTCCCGATTTGCTTATTTTTAAACTTTCCTTGTGAGATACCTAATCTTCTAGATACTACTGGCCTTCCTGCATAAATCAATAATTTAGTGTCTCCTATATTTTTAGTATCTATCCTACTGATAACAGAATCTACTTTCCTAGTCATTTCTAGCAGATTCCTTCTGTTGGTACCTTTTAATGCTGTCAATCCTTTTCTTACTTTTTTACTTCCTGCAACTTATCTAAAAGTTTCTGATCTTCCTCACTCAAATCACTTAAGTAACTGTCCCTTCCTTAACATCTGTTTTCTAAAGCCCTATCTTTTAGGTTCACTTTCTAAGTAGCACTGCATCACTATCCTGTTTTCCTCGCTGCTCCACTAAATCATCCTTACTCTATCATCTACTGATGCTGTATTAGGATAACAGTTGTAGTCAGTCTTCATCTTTACCGAACCACTGCCGAGAGAGAGGCCTTCCTTTCAAGGTTCACCTTCATATTCACCGTTAAAACCAGAGTTTCTTCGGAAACTCCTGTCTCTCAGATACCGAGATCACCATCGTCATCAGCACTATTATTTTCGACATCTGAAAGTTTCAAGCAACTTCCTATTGCATCAATTGTTGAGCCATGGTGCTGGTGGGGTGGTGCTTGCTGCGGTTTTTTTTGTGTGTGTGTGATGGGGTTGTATTCTATCAGTATGTTTTGTTATTAAGGCGGCGAGCTGGCAGAAACGTTACAACGCCGGGCGAAATGCTTAGCGGTATTTCGTCTATGATACGTTGTGAGTTCAAATTCCGCCGAGGTCGACTTTGCCTTTCATCCTTTTGGGGTCGATAAATTACGTACCAGTTACGCACTGGGGTCGATGTAATCGACTTAATACATATGTATGTCCTTGTTTGTCCCCTCTGTGTTTAGCCCCTTGTGGGTAATAAAGAAATAGGTATTTCGTCTATGTTACGTTGTGAGTTCAAATTCCGCCGAGGTCGACTTTGCCTTTCATCCTTTCGGGGTCGATAAATTAAATACCAGTTACGCACTGGGGTCGATGTAATCGACTTAATACCTATGTCTGTCCTTGTTTGTCCCCTCTGTGTTTAGCCCCTTGTGGGTAATAAAGAAATAGGTATTTCGTCTGCCGCTACGTTTTGAGTTCAAATTCCACCGAGGTCGACTTTGCCTTTCATCCTTTTAGGGTCGATTAAATAACTACCAGTTACGCATTGGGGTCGATATAATCGACTTAATCCGTTTGTCTGTCCTTGTTTGTCTCCTCTATGTTTAGCCCCTTGTGGTAGTAAAGAAATACGTATTTCGTCTGTCTTTACGTTCTGAGTTCAAACTCGACCGAGGTCGACTTTGCCTTTCATTCTTTCGGGGTCGATAAATTAAGTACCAGTTACGCACTGGGGTCGATGTAATCGACTTAATACCTATGTATGTCCTTGTTTGTCCCCTTTATGTTTAGCCCCTTGTGGGTAATAAAGAAATAAGTATGTTTTTTTATGGGATTTGGTTTGTGTCTTCTCTTGTATTAAGTTATGCATTGTGTTTTCTTTGCGTAGCGCAGGTTGTGTTCTTCTGTCTGGTATCGACCTTCTATGGCACATGATGTGGACTTTGTTAGTTTTGTAAGGTATTTACTGTATGAGTTTATTTCTGCATTTTTCGAGTAGTGTTACGAGTTGACTCTAAGTCTCACACCGAGGCCTCTCGAGACAACAAGTTAGAAGTTAATTCGTGTTATGACTAGGGTGTCATATTTTGGGTTTTGCACATAGTATTGTTCTAGAAATTATCTCTCAAAACAAGAATACTAAAAGTTTAATTTAGAACTTTGATTATAAGAAGATGATGTGATGGTTAAGACATCAGTAAAAGGTGTTTGCTAGTATGTACTTTTAAAAGGAATTTGATATTGTTTACAGATTAAAATGTTTTGTGGGATTACATAAACAATATTGCACGTAGGATATGAGCGGTTCCCACGAGTGCTATGTTTTGAATTTTTCCATTTGTGGATTTCTTGGTAACTGCGACAGGTAGCCATCAGCCCTTCATGTTATCATTCCTAGGGCACTTATAGTAACAGGTATTAAGTCTTGAAGTCCCACATTTTTCCAATTTCTGTTTCACGAACTTTTTACTTGCTCAGTTCTTGGTAGGCCTCGATAGACACATCATATCAATGAGGTATTCGCATATATCTTTATGTCAGTTTGAACAGTAAAGTTCTAAAAGCGTGAGATGAGATCATTTTCAAGTACTGGATGTGGTTTTTATCATGGGGCTAGTCCTAGTATTTGCAAATTACCCAGTGAATATATAGTGCTGCACTATCGTGCCTGTTGAAATATTTTGTAGATGCATGAATGCTGCACATAGAGGAAACATTGTCGATGGTTTCGTTTTGTTGTTGACATGCATGACATATTGGACTACTGCTGTTCTTTAAGATGCTGATCTGGCAGTTTCTTGTAGGTACGCATTGACATTTGGCTATGTGAAACCCTTTTTTCTGATTTTAAGACAGATGACACTTGATAGGTAAGGGTTTTGTCAACATCGGCACTATTAGCTCTCTTTGGGTATTTGCCATTGAGAGATTTTTCTTGCCATTTATCAGTAAGAATATCTAAGGCAGCCGTTTTAGCACGGGTTTTCGTACGCTTAGCTTCTGCTGTGCTTGTTTCTAGTGCGTCTAATTCTGGAATTTGTTGTATTTGAAATTCACTTATATATATCTTTGGCTTGTTTTGTTACTGAGTATGAGGCGTCTTTGTTTTCATGCTTTGGGATAAGTTTTAACATCCAGTCGTCAGAGTTTTTCAGCTAGGTGTTTAGGCCAATTGCGGCAATCTTCATTGTTAATGCCAGCTGTAAAAGTCCACGGCCACCCTCTCTTCTTGGCAGGTAAAGTTGTTCTTTATCTGCCTTAGGATGGTGCATTCTATGCATTGTCAACAAATTTAATATTTTTCTTTCAAGATTACTGATTTCAGTAATTGACCAGTTAATAATATTGAAACTGTGAGTCACAACTTGCTTGGCTAAAGTATTGATCGCTTTTATCCTGTTTCTTGCGTTCAGCTGTCTTGAGTATTGCCCTTAACCTGCGACAACATTCTTTTGTGATATTTCCTTCATCATTTAATGTTTGATCCCATCACCTTCTAATATCCCTAGGTATTTGTAGTTCTCGGCTGGTTCTAACTCGTTTATCACATTCTGTTGGTCAAAATTAACGATAGATATTTCTATAATTTTTCCTCTGTTAAAGATATCTTTTTCACATTTATCGAGGCCAGTTTGCACCCTGATGTCATCACTGAACTTATTTAACAATTGCTAGTAGGACATGTATTTGCTGGTCATTTTTTTGCAAAGAGATTTTAATTATCCATTTAAAACAGATGATTTATATTCTATTCGAAAAAAATTATAATTTTGTGTTTGAGGGAATAAATAGCATGGTACGGTAGACTGTAGGTAACAAGCCTGCTATTCCCGCAATCTTTCTGCGAATTCTTGCAGAATACAGGATGTTAATGTTTTTCTGTAAGTCGACAGAGCTGATTTCAATTCCAGTCTCTTTCAGTACTTTAGCTAGTATCCTAGATAACACATGTTTTTTGGAACGCTTGGAATCTTGCGTGAGTAGCAGGCTTGCTCCCTGCAGCCTTTGGTACTATGCTGTCTGTTCTTTTCACATATGTAATACTTTCATGATGAATCCAGTCTTGCTAAGGAGGTAAACTTTTTGCAACGGCTCTACTACATCTCTTTGATGTGGGCTTTGTGAATGGTAATTTAGCGCTGGTGGGCAGGATTTTGATTATCTTTAGCTTTTGATTATTCCGCACATTATGAGTGCCTGTTTTACACGTGGGTTTTGTCTCAGGAGTGGACTGTTCTTGTGCTCAGTAGCAGAGTATCTTCTTTGCTTTTTCGGTTGTATCTTGTAATAAAATTTTGAGAACTGGGTGTATCTGAGATAAAGTTTTACTTTTCGTAGTTATTGAATAACTTTTACTTTGGCATGTTCTAGACCGCTGTCTATTAATATTGATGGATATTGTCTTTCATGTCGTATTAATTTTAATTCCTGCAGTCGTTTATTACGAGTTTCAAAATTTGAAACGATTTCCGGTCCTTGTTTCTGTGTGTTCTTTGCTTTTGTGTGTTTGTTTTTTGAGAAATACTTGATAGTAATGTTCACTTGGTGTTAGGTTGCGGTATATGATTACATGTAGTCACTGAGACATTTGAGTCGGGTGGTAGTTGATATTAATAATAACGTATTAGGGGTTGCCCGACAGGGTACTAGGTAATTTATTCCTCCTCCCCCATAAATATCCCCCAGTCATTTCACCACTCGTAATTTTACCCCCAGGTAAACTTCGCCACTACTGTCCGAGCCAAAAAGGAGAACTCTTTTGTCTGCGCCTGCGCGGAATATATTTTACGCATATATGTCGACAAATATATTCTACGCAATACCACGTGTTGACGCTGTGTAGTACTGTTTGTATTCATATTTTTTGAACTTCTTACCCATCTATTTGAATATTTCACCCATCTCTTTTGCATTTGGATATCTTAGGTTTTCTTTTTTAATATTTTACTGATCGGTTTTCTATTTGGATAGTTTATCGATCTCTTCGATTATGGCAGCAATCTCCTGTAACATTGCATCCATGATGGAGACACTTAGAACAGAGGCGGATATTGTTTATTATTTTCAAGAGAAGTGTGTTACCCCTGAAATAAAATTATGCAGAAACAAAAAGTATTTTATGAATAAAAAGTATCGTGGTGGAAACATGTAATGGCGATGCCCCTGCAGAGAAAAGGCTCATATCTCTGTCTCAGGAGTGGACTATTCTTGTGCTCACAAAATTTGAGTGGCACAGGGGATATGGAAATTGGGATTTGTTCGAAAAATTACTCGAATGTATTTCGCACTTTCGTCTTCAATGAAATTTTGTGTTAAAATTCGTTATTTCAAGCTATAATTTGTAATGTACTGTGCTATAAGTTTGTTATTTTGAACAATATTGAATTTGTAATGTGTTGTTTATCGCATTAAATGCATATTGAATAGTTAAAACTACAAAAATGTGTTCTTTTACTGGTTCAGTATTCTTTTTGTCATTCAGATCAAAAACTATGACGGTTTAATTACTTTTGCAAATAAAATATGCCAATAACATTGCACTCCTTGCAGTATTGACTACTTCGATGTGACGACTACTCTATGTGTGTCGTATGTCTCATGTATAGAATATACTTACTATGATGAAATTACTCGAACAAACTCACTAGAAGTTACCTGTTGCGAAATTTCCGGTAGGGAATCTACTGCGGACGAAATTTCCGGTAGCGAATTTAACGGCGACAAAATTACCTACATTCGCTAGGCTTAATGGTGTGCATCTTCAATAGACAGGCTTGCTTGATCCATCATAAATAGATGGAAACAACTTTGTTCATCTGAGGGTGAAATGAAAATAGCTAATGATATTTTCTTTAACGTACGTGTGAGTCTGTCAAACAGTCATTTTGTTAATAAGGATTTCAAATTTGATTCAAAGATACAACTACGGTGTAGTGATTTGAAATCACAATCTCAAAGAGATGAAAATATATTCTCAAAGGCGAATCATAATCTCAAAAAGCGATTCATGATCTGGGCCTCGATTTTTAAGGCAAATTTGATTAATGGTAACTGAAAGTGCGTCATGGTAGAGCAGCCCTTAATGGTTTGTGAGTGAATCTGCCACCTGGTTTTAGAATAACACTAAGCACTTTGAGTGACGTTAACGATTCCTCACAAATCATTCAATAGGGTCTCCCTTTCTTCACCATTCTCGAAGAACCTGAAAACGGTTTTGGATGATGACCTTTCAACTTTCGTATGCCATTTTGTCTCTCTGCTATTACTATGATCACAAACGAGGAAAATATTTCTGTTTCAACAACAAATTGAAATATGAATATTTAAAGTTGGCCTTGAACTGCTAAATTGAATGAGGAAAGATAATAAAAAGGAATTGACACCGCAAATACTTCAGTTCTCATCAATTTTAATGAAATTATAGCTTAAGACTCAGAATCAATATTAAGGTAAATTCTTTCCATACCACTCTCTTCTCTCTGATATGTTATCCCTCAACAGTTTCCAAATCCGATTATATTAAAACCAAACAAACAGTCTTTTTTGGTTCGATGCGAGTTGTTGATGAACCCTTATCGGTGTTTGTCAAGCCAGATTGAACATAGTCTAATTACAAAGAGACACTCTAGGAAATTAGAATGTCAAGAATGGATCAAGGTTATTCAATCTCTAACATGTTATTTTCTTAGTTCTCTATTATATCTGACTCGATATTTTGTTTATTTACTCAAAACAATGTACCCTACTGTCCACGTGTTACACACGCATGCGTATGGATATGTGTGTGTGTGTGTGTTAACATTTGTGCATAAGTGTGTGTATTTGCGTGTGTGTCTGTGCAGTGTGTATGTGTTGATCTCACTATCTGTATCTATTTAGCTATCTATCAATCTATCTAGCAAGATCCTGCTGTCTATATATATGAACTTCAAACAACTGGTCTTCCAAACTGACCAATCCAGCAACAGCCATGAACTGGCGACACACAGCTACACTGCAGCTTTCTGCCATTATGATTATCGTCTGTTTTCAACTTCATATTTCATACGCTGTAAGTTCTTCAAAACAATTTTCTTTGCTGTTTCTCATGGAAGCTCTCATTTACTACTGTTTAAGATACGTTTTAGTAAACACTAGACATTGTCTTGTTAAACCAATCTCTTTTTCTTAGCACCTTTCTTTTGTTTCATCAGTAAGTAGAGATATCTGTCTGTCTCTCCCTGTCTCTCTCTCACTCGTTCTCTCTTTCTCTCTTTCCTTCTCTCTCTCTATATATGTGTGTGTGCATTCACTTATTCTTTTACATGTTACAGTCATTTGACTGCGGCCATGCTGGAGGGCAGCTCTTTAGTCGAAGGAGTCGATCCAGGACTTATTCTTTGTAATCCTGGTACTTACTCTATCGGTCTCATTGCCAAACCGCTAGTTAAGGGGATGTAAACACACCAACATCGGTTGTCAAACGATGGTGGTCTGGGAGACAGACTACACTCACGCGCGCACGCACACAAACATGCACACACACATATATATACACATATTAATATATATGAAGAAACCTGTCGTATAAATGTGTGTATATATAATTTCGAGAAGCTTCTTTCAGTTTTCCGTTACAATATCTACTTACAATGCTTTGCTTGGCCCTAGGCTATAGCATAAGACATTCGAATGTGCCACAACGTGGCACTGGTATATATAGTAGAAATAGGCTTCAAAGAAAAAAATACATGTGGTATAAATAGGAGGAAGTAAAAATAAAACAAAGAAAATGCTGATTAGATATAAAAATAATGGCTTTTTAAAGAAAAGTAAAATATATATACATACAATTAGATGATTTGAGGTGGAATTATGTGGTCATTATTATGAATCATTATACAGCTTCAGTCATACTGGTATCGTCAGAAGCTGATCACTGCCTTTGAATGAACGCCGATTTCCAAACGGTGTTGGATCTAATACTACCTGAGTGAAAAGATTACATGCAAAGGACGTTCTGGAAGTGAGGCAATGAAGCTAGCTATAAATACTGGAATATAAATGGTTTATGGGATGTATGGAGATTAGTGGTATTATTGGTAAGGTTAGTAGTGTCCTGTATTAAGTTGTGTGTTCATGTTGAGTTGTAGATGATATTTATTAATGAAAGTTGATTCTTTATTTAATCTTTGCTGTACTGAGGTGTTTTGTGGACATTAATAAAGAGGGAAAATTAGGAAGTTTGGTTTGAGATTCCTAGCACATCTTTCTATGTGTTCACTGACCTGTATCTGTCTGTATTGTGGGTAGCGGATTTGTTCTTTGTGAAGATTTGTTCGTCATCGGAGGGACATTCCTGTTTGGCCTTTATAGTCATTTCCGCACCTTAAGCAAGTAATAGCATAGATTAAGTTTTCAGAGTCAGAGGTAAAATTTGATTTTATCTTTAATATTTCACCTTGTTTGAAGTGAAACTCCGTACCTTTCAAAGGTGGGGCATGTGCCACAGTTAGGCTACCCGCATTTTTTCACTTCGGTTTCGTTGTTAATGGATGAAGTCTTGCGCTGCTTAATATTTGTTTCAATGATTTTGGTTGCATTTTGCTCTGGTTAATTTTGTGTGAGCCTAAAATTTTGTTCATTGTTCTATCTCCAGTGAGAATGGGTAGATGTTGGATGATGATGTTGAAGGCCTCATTGCTTCTAGGGTTGTGTGTGGAGATGTATGGGAGTATTTTTAAGTCTTGTATAGTATTTCAGTTGACTTCCCTTAATGTTTGTATGTCTATTCCCTTTGCTCGTTTAATCACATCATTTATTAATGATGTGGGTAATGTCTCCTGATTAGTATTCAGTTGAGTTCAAGCAGTCTTCTTTCACGAGTATTGGTTTCCGAAACTATAGTACAGATTCCTTTCGCTAGATTATAAGGTATATTAATTTTTATGTGTTTGGGATCGTATGAGTTGAATAATAGATATCGTTTTTAAATCTGTGGTTTCATAGATGTCCGTTTCGATGTGGTTACTGATTATTTTAATTAGTATATCAAGAAAAGGAAGTTGTGTTTATTATTGTGTTCCATAGTTGCTATTGATGTTGTTGAGCATTGTTTTCAAATCGTTCCAAAGTATAAAGCAATCATCTAAGTAACTCTTTCAGTTCTCCCTTAAATAGCAATGAAAAGAGGTACCATATTTTTGTAGTGATGATTAGTATGTTTTAAATTCTAGATAACCCATTCCAAGGTTCGCAATGACTGGGGCCGCTCGAGTTCCCATTGCAATTCCACATATTGTCCATAGTAAACTATATCGAAATAGTTGTTCAGTACGATAAATTTCAGTGCTGCAATTAGGAAGTTGTCGTTGATGCTATCTAGGATCTCTTCTGGATATTTTTCTAGCTAGAAGGTGATCGCTTCTATACCATAATTGTGTAGGATATTGGTGTACAAGTTCAACACATCGAATGCTGCTAACAGGGTTCCTTCATTTATTGTTTTCGGGAGGTGATTAAGCATATCTAAATCATCCCTGATGAAGCTTTTCACATATTTTTAAGATTAGTTTCAGATGTTGAGGAAATTGCTCAAACGGTGGGTTTCACAAGTAGGACCAGCAATGATGGGTCTTAGTTTGAGGTCAGTAGGCGGGGAACATTAATGTACAGGTTTGGAACATCTTTGCAAGTTTTACTAATATGTTGATCTTTGCGTATTTTAGATAATCCGTAGAATAGACTTGGTCTGTATTTAAAATTGGATAAATAGTCAATTTCTATTTTAGTGAGGCGCTTTTCATATATTTGAAGTAAGGAGGATAAATGTTTAAGTGTCATCTGTGGGTTATAGCGCACTTGCTTCTCATAGTAAATATTGTTTTCCAACATCAAGAGTATTACATTTTTATAGAACTCTGTGTCCATCACCACTACCGCACTTCCTTTATCGGCTTCTTTAATGGTCAGGTTTATATCGTTTGTGTTGAAGTTGGATTTAATTCATTATTTTTGTAGGGTATTAAATGGAAAATTGGTCATGTGTTCACAAAAGTCATCAAGTGCTTTATTTCTGCCTTTTATAGGACAGTATTCGCTCCTGTTTTTTACTATTGAGTCATCTTCGCTGGTGTAGTTGTGAAGAGTTTCTGTGAAGTGTAATTTTCGACAAAAGTTCATAGTGTTTACCTTAAATTCATTCGGGTTCGATCTGTGAGGGGTTCGTGTGAACTTTAAACCTCTTGTTAGAATTTTAGTTTGTGTAGTACTTAGGAATTTATTTTCTTCAATAAATTGATTATTTTCAATTGTTCATGTATATTTTGTTCCATTTCACATCTCTGTTTCTCTGATTTAGATCTAAAAAATGGTTGTAGCAGGTGGATTCTTGTGGGAAATGTGAACTGTATTTGGCTTGATTAGGAGAAAATGGGTGCAAAGTGCGTCTGTAGTAAAATGTTTCTTTTTCAGTGCCTGTATAGTGGACTAGATTATGGTTGTTCTAAGGGTTGTTATATTGTCTAGTTAGGTTTCGTCTAGTTCAATGTTTCATACATATTTATAGATTTATATATGTGTGTATATATATATATATGCATATATTTATATACATGTATGTATTTATATACATGTATGTATGTATATGTATGTATATGTATGTATATGTATGTATTTATGTATATGTATGCATTTATATGCATATGTATGTATATGTATGTATGTGTATGTATATGTATGTATGTGTATGTATGTATATGTATGTGCATATATGTATATGTATGTATGTATATGTATGTATACATATGTATGTATGCATGTATATGTATGTATATATATGTATGTATTTATGTATATGTATGCATTTATATATACGTATATGTATTTATATGTCTGTATATGTATGTATGTATCTGTATGTGTATGTATGTGCATGTAAGAATGTGTATGTATATGTACGTGTATGTATATGTATGTATGTTTATGTATGTATGTCTGTATGTATGTGTATGTATGTATGCGTATGTATGTGTGTATGTATGTGTGTGTATGCATGTGTGTGCATGTATGTGTGTGTATTTGTTTGTATGTAAGTGTGTGTATATGTATGAATATGTATGTATATGTATGTATATATATGTACGTATGCATATGTATGTATATGTATGCATGTATATGTATGTATGTATATTTATGTATGTATATGCATGTATGTATATGTATGTATGTATATATGTATGGATATATATGTATGTATATGTATGTATGTATGTGTATGTATGTATGTGTATGTATGTGTGTATGTATGTGTATGTATGTGTATGTATGTGTATGTATGTGTGTGTATGTATATATTTATGTGCATGTATGTATATGTATGTATGTGTATTTATATATATGCGTATGTATGTGTGTGTATGTATGTGCGTGCATGTGTGTGTATGTATGTGTGTGTATGTATGCATGTGTATGTATATGCACGTGTATGTATATGCATGTGTATGTATGCATGTGTTTGTATGCATATGTATGTATATGTATTTATATGTATGTATGAATGTCACGTATGTATGTATATTTATATATGTATGTATATATGTATGTATGTATTTTATATATGTATGTATATGTGTGTATGTATATATGTGTGTGTGTATACGTGTGTGTATATGTGTCTGTAAATATATGTGTGTATGTATATGTTTATGTATATGTGTATGTATATATATGTATGTATGTATATATATATGTATATATATGAGAAACAAGTCAAGATAGAAAATGCTAAAATAATTTTATAAAGAACATTTCAGTACCGGTTTCGGTCATTTTGAGACCTTTTCAACTGTAACGATTAAACAATTAAATTTGGAAAAATTAAAAGAATAGTTTTTTTATAGGAATATTTGTATAGTGTTCCAATATAAGTGGCATTCTGCCTTTCTCTTTCTCCCTTGTTTGCACTTGTGTGTTCGAGGTCGTTGTGAATTCTTAGTAGGGTAGAAGAAGAAGGTTGATGAGGAGAGGGGGTGGAAAAATTTGGGAGTGCCTTGTTTGTCGTAGAGGGGCAAAATCCTGAAGCCTGGTGTTTTGTTGTTGGCGCAAGTATCTATGTGTTGGCTGAAAGCTATTTTTCTGTTTTGGGGAATTTTTATCTGGGATCTGTGCAGGGCCATTCTTTTACGCAAACTATTTTTTATTTGGCCTATGTACTGCTCTTGACACCCAGAGCAGGTTAGTGTGTATATCAGGTTCTCCGAAGCACATGTGAAGTTGCTTTTCACTGTAAACCGTTGTCCCTGTTTGAAGGAGAACTCTGATCCCTCAATTAGATAATCGCATATCCCGCAATTGGGTCTTCCACATTCTTTTACTGTCGGCTTCTGTGTTGAAGAGTGTATTCGGGCTTGTGTTAGGAGACTTTTCATAGAGTTAGGCTGTCTCTTGCTTTTTATGATCGTGTGTGTTTGGAGGATTGTGTTCATTCTGTGGTCTTTTTTTAGGAGAGGTATGCTGTGGAGGATTGTGCCGAATGCTTCATTGTTGAGAGGGTTGTGTGTGGAGATGTATGGTAAGGCTTTTGGTCGTAAGTTTTTCTTTGATTTGGGATGTCTCAGTTCCTGGATGTTAAGTTGAAGGGCATGCTGAATGCACACGTCAATAAGTGAAGGTGGGTAGTTCCTGGTGATAAGGGTATCTTTTAGTTCTTGTAGTCGTGTGTCTCTGGTGTTTACATTAGAAACTATAGTGCATATCCTTTTTGCTAGATTGAAGGGGATATTCATCCTGGTGTGTCTGGGGTGGCATGAATTGAATGGAAGATATTGCTTAGAATCTGTAGGCTTATAATATATGTCTGTTTCTATTACATTATTAGCTTTCTTAATGAGGATATCGAGGTAGGGGAGTTGTTGCTGGCTATATTCCATTGTGAATTGGATGTTTACGTCCAGTCCGTTTAAAATTTCTTGGAATTCTTTGAGTTTCTCTATATTTTCATGCCAAAGAATGAAACAGTCATCTAGATATCTCTTCCAGTTGTTTTCTATGTAGATGGAGAAAGGGCTGCCATATCTTTCTAGAACTTTACGTGGCAAAGGAGGGAGCCATTCGTGTACCCTTCGCAGTCCCCGATTTTTGTCGGTAGAAGTTGTCCTTGAAGGCGAAAAAGTTATTTTCCAGGTTAAATTTAACCCCTTCTATCACGAATTCTTTTTTGATGCGATGTGGGAGTTCGTTGGCGTGATTCTCTAGCCAGAATTGGATTGCCTCTAGTCCTAGGTTGTGGGGGATATTGGAGTAGAGGTTGACTACATCGAAGGATACCAGTATGGTGTTTTTGTTTATAGTATTCGGTAGGTGATTGAGCATATCCAAGTCGTCCCATATAGCTTTTGACATGTTTGAGGAGTGGTTTTAACAGGGTGTCTAAAAAGTTACTGAGGCGGTGGGTTTCGCATGCGGGACCTGCTATTATGGCTCTCAATTTGAGGTCATTAGGATTAGGGACTTTAATTATTTGTACAACACCTACGCAAATTATTTTAGCATTTTTTATCTTGACTTGTTTTCCCATATATATCAACTCGTGTGTTCCTTTTCACCCTTACACATATGTATATATATATACATATCTTGCATGCGTTACTTATTTTCTCACTTTTGTGTATCTTAGGTATACCGTAGACTTGGCTGGTTTTACTTGTGAAATTGGTCATATAATCATATTCTTTGTCGGTGAGCCATTCTTTGTATGGGTTTAACATGGATTTTAGTTCCCTCATTATTTTTTGTTGACTGTAGTTTTGTGCCTTTTCATAGTATGTTGTGTCTTCCAGCATAGATAGTACCAAAGTTATGTAAAATGTCGTATCCATTAAGACAACAGCACTCCCTTTATCAGCCTCTTTGATTGTTATTGTTTTATCTTGTTTTAATTTGTTCAACTCAGCCCATTCTTTTTTGCTGAAGTTTGGTTTGTGTTTTTGTTTGTGCATATGTTGATAGGGACGATACAACCTCGAGACAACGAATAAGTAAAGAAACTCTCTTTATTACAAAATACAGGCCACTTCTTAACGGGTCTCCAACAAACGATTAATACACTTCAGCTTTAGAATAACAGAAATACACACGCAAATATTACATTCCAAAGAATCCATTACAAATCAGCCCCAATCACAGCTATAATCAATAACGTGCCAACTTCAAGTCATACAACACCTCACTACTTCCACTCATTCATATTCTCCCTTCTCTTTTTTCTTCTTCTTCCTCTTCTTCTTCATCATCATCACCATCATCATCATCATCTTCTCCTTCTTCTTCATCATCATCATCATCATCATCAACATCGTCATCTTCTTCTTCTTCTTCTTCTTGTGCTTCTTCTTCTTCTTCTTCTTCTTCTTCTTCTTCTTCTTCTTCTTCTTCTTCTTCTGCTCCACCTTCTACCTCTTAACTTTATCACTAATGCTTTTTAGTACAACACCTACGCAAATTCCATAAACAAACCTTTCAATAGAAATATTCTCCTGAATTGAACTGCAACTGCTAGCCGTCACTGACCATTCAAAATACGACAAACAAGGCACTCCCAAATTTTTCCACCCCCTCTCCTCATCAACCTTCTTCTTCTTCTACCCTACCAAGAATTCACAACGACCTCGAACACACAAGTGCAAACGAGGGAGACAGAGAAAGGCAGAATGCCACTTATATTGGAACACTATACAAATATTCCTATAAAAAAACTATTCTTTTAATTTTTCTAAATTTAATTATTTAATCGTTACAGTTGAAAAGGTCTCAAAATGACCGAAACCGGTACTGAAATGTTCTTTATAAAATTATTTTAGCATTTTCTATCTTGACTTGTTTTCTCATATATATCAACTCGTGTGTTCCTTTTCATCCTTACACATATGTATATATATATATATATTTGTGTGTGTATATATATGTATTTTTGTGTGTGTGTGTGTATATATATATATGTGCATATATATATGTTTGTGTGTGTATGTATATATATGTTTGTATGTATATATAAATAATAGGTTTTATCTGTCCCACGAAACATAATTGAGACGCCATCGCATAAGCGTGGGTGTATTCTCCACTTTCACGCTTTAACTATGGTCATGATGATGTTAGTGTGACCAGAGCTAAAGTGCCAACATTTTCAAAGAATCGGCACCATTCAATCTTTCTCTTCCGCTCTCTCTCTCTATCTTTGTCTTTCTATTTATCAGAATGATCAGCGTTCCAGACAATGACAAACACCATATTATATATATTTATTCATTTATTTATTTATGGATGGCTTGTTCTACACAATTACACACAGTCAATCCCTCTTTCCCTCCCACCCTCTCTCTCTCTCTCTGTCTTTCTCTCTCTAATAACTGCCGCAAGTAATAAAAAAAGATTCTGGTGTTAATACGTCCAATTGGGGGTCAGTACGTCTAAATTCTTCAAAGCGGTGCCCAAGCATGGCCACAATCTAATGACTGGAACAAGTAAAAGGTGAAAAGAAAGAAAAGATAAACGAAAATTGGAAGAGTGGGTGTTTTGTCCACTTTCACCAACAGAGCAGATCTATAAAGAAATGGCACCGCTATTTATCTGTCTGTCTCTCTTTCTCCCACTCTAAAAGAACACACGCACACCTACAGCACCACCCCAACACACACGCACACACACACACTCACTCACTCACTCACACACACACACACACACATACACATACGCACACACACACACGTACGTATATTCATTCATGTTTCAGTTATACCTACTTTTATAACTTCTCCGTTCAGATATAAATATACAAATTTCTTTCACATAAGCAATGTGACAGTGAAGCCATAGGCGCACAGACAAATTCACAGCGAAACGAAAATCATCGACACACACATACACACACACAAAAAAGAAAAACACAAAGCCTTGCCCTGCATTCCTGTGATGTAGCGTCGGAATTTCAGCAAAACCACTGACACCATCCAGCATCTGTAAATTCATTTAACTATTACTTACTGACATTCTCACATCATTTTCACTTTCATTTCATTACAACTTACTGATATTCCTTATCAAAAACCTTTCTCCTTCCCTTAAGCTATTCTTCCACATGATATACCTAGTTTCTTTGCATTACTGTAACATAGTGTCCGAATTTCATTTCACTATTACTTATCGATATTTATTATTTAAAAAGTGTCTCATAAATAAAGAGCGTCTCAAAACGAACACCAAACAAATGCACGATGTGCATCAGAAAACGAAGATGAGACACGCGCATGGCCTGCAGATCAGAGACAGAGAAAGAAAGCTCAACGTGCATCTGAAACCGAACATCAACGAAATTCACGACTTGCAGAGAGCAAACAAAGAATGGCAGCCCGACGTGCAGCAGAAAACGAAGACGAAAGACATGCATGACGTGCAGCTGATCGTCTTCGAAAAGCATCACATTGTATGCAAGAAACAACACAAGAAACTGCAAACAGACAACCAACAGATAGCCAACAAAGAATGATATTGATATTTCTTCTACCTCAATTATTACATAGTTTTCTCTTCTAAAAATGCACACATACAGGAGGAATAAATTATACGTATAATAATACGTAAACTGTGGCCCTCGATAAACAGTAAACATAATTACCCGATCCACGACTAATTTTATTGCTAGTATATATAATATATATAAATCAAATAATTAACAAGGATGTCCAGGTATCAGTGCACTACGGCCGTTTCAAGCGACTCCATTTAATCGATCAATGCAAACATTACTTCAATTTGAAATAAATCGCTATCCTTAGATGCGTTCGACCATATAGATATTCAACAAACAGGATGCTCCCTTATAATTTTGTTAGCAAGTTTTTTATCAGTACAAGAGACTAAAATGCATTGCCTCTATTTTCTATGATTGTAGCTGAATGAATCTAGGGGAAAAATACCTAAAGCTCACAATAATTTAGAGTGGCAAAAGAAAATAATGGTGGGGTGATCAAGGGAGATGGATGGTAATATAGCTACATTTATCTTTATCTTTATCGCATTCAAATGACCCAATGTAGCAAGTAGTCTACATCACCTTAGAGCCAAAACCATTGGGAATTGTCAGTTCTTGTTGGTGGTGATAAATTAATGTCAGATACTCTCCCTTGCCCTTTTTTTCTCTATGACCATAAAATCTGTCATACCTACATAAAAGAATATGTCTCAAAAGATTCTAGCAAGACAATGATATATTGGGACGAGTTAATAACTAGAAAGAGGAAGGGCAGGGGTAACTTAACGTATTATGATTATTGTCCAAACCCAGGTCATGCACTGATTTTGATTCCGGGATTGCTTGCTCCTGTCGAGAATGTATTGTATTACACTTGGAAAATTCTTCTAAACATAGATCTATGGATTCCAGGTTTATATAGCCTTGCAGTATAAATTAACTCCCATTTAATTGTATAGTGAACTGGCCCACAAATACTCCGAAGTTAGGCAAGTGCTCTACATCAGATAGGGCAGTAGCAGAACTGCTCTGTAATCTGATGGATGAGTATTTCCTGACTCAGCTAGTGCTTGAACCAACGAGACAGAATAAAACGATCTGGGATCTGGTATTGACCAATCACTCTAGCTACGTTCACAGCATTTCAGTCGAAAAAGTCTCCTCTCAGACCACGACATGGTACTCTGCAATCTTAATTCCCGACATATAAAAACCAAACCAGCCAATCCCACTCCATGGCACCCATTTGACAACATAAACTTCCACAAAGCGGACTGGGGAACAATCAGAAAGGATCTGTCTTCCATCGACTGGTCTTTTACTCTCAATTCCCCTCATATTGAGACCGCGTGGCAGCACTTTGAAACCATTGTCACCTATACATGCTCTAAACATGCTCCCAAGAAATCTACTAACACAAACAGAAACCGGCTCCCTAAAAAGAAAAAAAACACTCATCAGGCGCATCAAAAGATTCAACAAAAAAATCAACCAATTAAAATATTCCCACACACAACATCCACATTCAACAACAATGAAAAGACTAGAGCTGAAAAAACTTCATCTGCAGACTAACATGAAAACCTCCATTGAAAATCAAAGAGTTGTGGAGGAACAATGGGTAATCAAAAACATCAAACAGAACCCAAAAGTGTTCTATTCTTATGCAAATAAGCATAGAACCACTGTCTCACCCATTGGGCCATTGATTGATGATAACGGCATTCCCCAACACGATGCTAAAGAAATGGCAGAAATACTGCAGAAACAATACTGCTCTGTCTTCAGTGTTCCCACTGATATTGATGTGATGGAAACGAACGAAGTTGACTCCCAACACAAAATCGCAGACATAACCTTCACTGCCACCGACATCGTAGCAGCAATAAATGAGGTCAAACATTACTCTGCTGTAGGCCCTGATAGATTTCCCGCTAGTCTCCTGAAGGAATGTAGATATCAACTTGCAGTCCCTCTGACCAACCTCTGGAGAAACTCGTTATATACCGAAACAGTTTCTATCCTAGTCGGTCATCCCGGTTTTCAAACAGGGAAACAGATCCCTCGCAGTCAACTATCGCCCAATCTCACTCACCTCCCATATCATTAAAGTGTTTGAAAGAGTGTTAAGATCAAGGATAGCTGACTTCCTGGAGACCCACAAACTCCTAAATTCAAATCAGCATGGCTTTCGCTGTGGCAGGGACTGTCTAACACAGCTCTTACACCACATTGAAGATGTACTCAAAGCCTTGGGAACAGGTTGGAACTCTGACGTCATATATCTTGACTTCAGTAAAGCGTTCGACAGGGTAGACCATAACATCCTACTCTTAAAATTGGCAAATGTTGGAATCCGTGAAAAAGTTCTACGCTGGATTCAGTATTTCCTGGCGAATAGAACACAACATGTTGTAGTTGATGGAGTCCACTCAAACCCAGCAAAAGTCACCAGCGGTGTTCCCCAGGGAACTGTTTTGGGTCCTCTACTCTTCATAATTTACGTAAACGACCTTTCCAGTGTCGTACATCACTGTAAAGTGAAAATATTCGCTGATGAGACTAAGCTCCAGCAAATCGTCAATGAAGAAGCAGACCGAACTCAACTCCAGTCTGATCTATATGCTGTGAGTCAATGGGCAGACAGAAATAAAATGCAACTGAATGAGGGAAAATTTGAGCTGATGCATTATGGAAGAAATTCCTCACTAAAACAACCATACTCTCTTCCTTCAGGGGAACCGCTCACAGCCTCTAACAATATCAGAGACCTGGGTGTAATTGTTGATGACGATCTCAGTTGGAGTGCACACATCAACAAGAAGGTCGATATAGCTCGTAGGATGAGTTCCTTAAGAACTTTCCGGTCCAGAGAACAAGGTGTCATCATACCACTTTTTTCCTCCTTTGTACGGCCACACCATGAATACTGCTGCCCACTGTGGTCTCCTCACACAAGACAAAACATCTCCAGAATTGAGTCACCCCAGAGGGCTCTCACTAAACAAATTGAAGGCATGGCTGCTCTCGATTATTGGGATCGCCTTAAAGCCTTGAAACTTTACTCCCTCCAGCGTCGCCGTGAGCGGTACATCATTTGTGCGATGTGGAAAATATACCGCCAACTTTGCCCAAACGACCTAAACATTAGCTTCAAGGTTCATCCAAGACTTGGACCACGGGCTATACGTCCCCTGCCAAATTCAAGATCACAACATACATGTACACTGCAACATAATTTCTTTTCCTCAACAGGCCCTGCCCTCTTTAACATTGTCCCGAGGGAGATCAAAGAGGAAAAGGATCCCATCAACTTCAAACAGAGTCTGGATAGATCCCTTCAAAGAATACCAGATAAGCCACCCATAATTGGATACAACTCACCCAACAAGAACTCACTACTTGAACAAAACTGGATACAACTCACCCAACAAGAACTCACTACTTGAACAAAACTGGATACAACTCACCCAACAAGAACTCACTACTTGAACAAAACTTGACTTAAACAGGATTCGAATAATCATATCAGGTGGTGCTATTAAGTTAGACATGACCTGGACCAATCTCTGGTCGAAACATATCTAAGTTTATCTAAGTCTAAGTTTATAGTCCTTTTTACTGTCTTTAAAAGACCAGATTAATTTGCTAAGATAGGTTGGAACATTTTCATTTTGTCTTTAAATGAACTCAAATGATTTGCCAGTGTCCTCTTGAAAATCTATGAAGTCCCACCGATGTAAAAGAATTATTTACCTTCAGATGTCACTATACATCTATATATTACATTTTTAGTTTTACATAACAGGATTCCCGTTTAGAACAATTGCAGATATGGCCTTTTATATTTCCCACAGATTTAGTTTCAGTTTGATCATTCATTGTAGAATTAAATCCATTTCCACCAAGTTCTTTATTACTATTTACTCCTTTGGATAACGTTATCTTTCTTCTATTTCTAGTTGAATGTTTATTCTATTTGAAGTTATTTATGTTAAATTGGGTTGTTTCCCTTACATCGACACTTTATTTCTTAGCATTCCCTACTATTTGAGTTCTTAATTCCGTTTGGCGTTATCATGCTTAGAATTTATTACGCCATTCTGATTGCAATCGCTTTTTAAAAATTTCGATATTATTTTAACATTATGTGCTGCTATAATTTGTGCAATATTACGGCTAAGGCAATAACCGATCTAATTTTATGTCGATTAAAAATTTTGTAATATCTGTGGTTTCTTGGAAAGTATTTTTGAATTGCTATATTAAACACTTAGGAAAAGTTACAATTGATCTATTTACCAAATAGAACGATTAACCATAAGGTATTCTTCGAGTTAAAATCATAATTGTGATGTCTTTACTTGTTTTTCGAAGGAGTAAGTATCATCTGATTTCGATCCATATTAATGTTAGCGCTTATTTTACTTTTCCTTCTATCTTTAAATCTTTTAGCCGATTTTATATTTAAAGAATTTCATATTTTACTAAAGTATACGACATCTTTATTTCCATTAGCAGTGTGTGATTTTTTTTAACCCGGTTATCAACACTAATACGAGTTTTCCTTTTGTTATAAATGTAATTATTCATTTGTTCATTTTCACTGTTAGAATCACCTACTTATTTTATTTTGATTTTAAATCTCCATTACTGAATTTGCTATAAGTAGATTTGTTTATTGTAATGAAAATCATGTCTGCAATATCAAAATTACATAAATACATGTTCGTGTCATCATGCTCTGGAGACAGAAGCCTACACACAGACATACTCATACAAAGATACACGATTATAAACTACACGTACAAGCACACGTACACACATACAAAAGCAGAAAAAGAAAAACGACATTGTATTTCTGTTATTTATTTTCAGGGCGTTGAAGTACAAACGGTGACTCCAGATAACTGTGAGTATTTCTACCCTTAATAAACTTATACTTCATTAAATTTACTCCTGATTTCTTGTGTGACAATCATCCACTATTACTGTTTGTATTCTTCAAGGCAGTAGGTTGGCAGGATTGTTAGCACGTTGGTTAAAATGCTTAGTGGCATTCCACACGTCTTCACATTCAAATTCCACCGAGGACATGATTGCTTTTCGTCTGTATATGCAGGTACATACATACATGCATGCATGCATGCATGCATACATACATATATACATACATACAGCTGAGACCTCGTGGAACTTTTGGTGTTTTCGCTCAATAAACACCCACAACGCCCGGTCTGGGAATCGAAACAGTGATCCTACGACCACGAGTTCGCTGCCCTAACCACTGGGCCATTGTGCCTCCACATATATGTGTTGTGTACATACATGCATATACTGTGAAAATTTGAATTGTGAAGTTTAATGCCACATAAGTGGAGGATGTTGAATCTCAATTAGGTAGGACAAAAACATTATCTTTCTTGTGCAGTGTGTGGTTAGATTACATTTTCAAATCCGACCATTTCATCCATGAATGTTCATCGAACACGGGATGCGTATTTGCGCAGTGTACCAGCTCGCGGAGTTCTGCTTTCTTTAATATTAATCTGAGTCTACAGTTCAATTTATTTATATATATATATATATATATATATAATATATATATATATATATAATATATATATATATATTATGTATAATGTATACATATGTTTTATGTTTGTATGTATACCTGTGTGTTAGTATGTGTTTGGTGGGGTGGAGTTTAGAGATCTGATGAGATATCTGCTGCCGATAACTGTAAATCTACATATGGCGGGTTTTTGGATCGTCAGGGCAAATTTTAGATATTCTGACAAATTTAATACAAAACCAGTCAACATAAATGTTATAATAGGTAACAACGACCATCCAGCAGTGGATGTATAGGGAATATATATATATATATATATATATATATATATGTATAAATGTATACATATGTTTTATGTTTGTATGTATACCTGTGTGTTAGTATGTGTTTGGTGGGGTGGAGTTTAGAGATCTGATGAGATATCTGCTGCCGATAACTGTAAATCTACATATGGCGGGTTTTTGGATCGTCAGGGCAAATTTTAGATATTCTGACAAATTTAATACAAAACCAGTCAACATAAATGTTATAATAGGTAACAACGACCATCCAGCAGTGGATGTATAGGGAATATATATATATATATATTTGTACCAGTATGTGTATATAATTATTGTTACAAATGTATATATACATACACACCTATATGTCTGAATACTTTCGTACTAATATGTTCACCTTTGTATGTCGAACATATGAGGAAACTTTCAGAAGACGCCAGTAATTTTATCTATTCTTTGTTTTCACCTGATGCTTGGCTAAAAAATTCAAACTTTTAGTTTAACACTCGGCATTCATGTTGTCGAAATGATTCTCATAATAATATTTGATGGGTAGATACATTTTATACGCTCTTTTTCTTTCCTCCTATCACAGCTGGATACTAGCAAACGAAGTTGTAATCGTTTTGTTCAGCTGTCATAATGAAAGGTGTATAATGCATTATGACAAAATGCAACAACGAATATCACCACTTATATGGTTTTCCAGTTTTAAAAGCAACCGAAAGATATAGTATTTGCAGTAGAAATCCCTACCATCTTGTCGCAGAAGATCAGGCTTGGTGCGAGTTTAGAGTGTGGTGTCTTGATCTTGTCATTTTAGTGTTTGTGTATGTCTTCGTAGAAGTCGCGATATGGAGATATACATACAGAAGATAGTTAAAATTAATAGCAAAACGACGGCCATCTTCAACCCATCCTTGTTTCTCTCTAAATGCGCGTTATCTACTGCCTAACTTGTGTGGAACATTTTCTGTAACTCTCACAGTCCCTTAATTCCAGTCTTCCTGCAACACCTATCCTTGCTTCGACTCAACTACCACTCCTTCCATAGAATCGACTACTTCGTGTGCATCTTTACTAATCTTATATATTGTTTTAAATGCTTTGCCTACAACGCCCTATATGTCAGACAAACCTTCTCTGATTTCCTTCTCGAACACTTCTAAGAAATCCGTCAAGTTAATGATTCCCACGTAACCCACCATTACGTCTCTTCACATCATTTCAGTCCACAACACTTCGGGGTTGATATGGCCCTACACATTACCACCACCCGGTTTTAGTCATCCAAATCAAGAGGAATTAGTTTTTCTCCCTTTAACCTTTCTCTCTCCACAAACTCAACCTTTTTGCTTTAAATACTAACATCAGCGCATCTCTACACACATGAGGCTCACATATACCTACACGTACAATACGATCTGTTTACAACTATTTTTTTTTTGTTCAGCTTCTGTGGAACACACAGTTGAAGGTCCGCGAGAAGTACCGGAGATAGTAACAGAACCTACACAGTAAGTATTTTGTAAATAAGTCTTCAGTTTGTTTTATATATATTTTCTTTGTTGATCTAAATTAAACTTTTAAATGAGGAGACACAGGATTGAAGTGAAAATTACAAAATAACTACTTTTAGATGGAATGATAAGAATAAACCCATAAATTGATGTGATTTTATCAATAGTGTTTGATTGCTGGGTGATAGGGTGAATAGTTTGTATATCATTGAACTTTGTTCTTCGCGTTGCATGTAATGCAAAATTATATGCCTAATAAAATTATCCATATATAACTGGCATAACGTGAAAAAGAAACTTGATGATACGAATTCATCCTTGTTGGATTCGATATCGTATTCTAATACCTGATTATTGACTAATCCGAACAACCTAGTGATTTTGACTATAGTTCAAAATATAATTTTATCATTTTATCCCGTTAAATCCCCCAGATTAATTCCGATTAAACAATTTCCAACATTTCAGGGAGAAAAAGCTCCTCGTTTCCAGGTTTAAAACTCGTTCAGCTATTATTTGACATTATTATTCCACATACCTTCTGTATTTAGAATCAGGGGACAAATAAGGTCTAAGAATTTCGTTTTCTCTCGTCTTGTTATATTAAGGATTAGCAAACAAAGTATCATTGTCATCAAACGTACGTATGTATATATATATAATTATATATATATATATATATATATATATAATAATAATAATAAATATTAGGGAATAAACCAAATTTACAGGGAAAAAAAATCAGATTTAGGATAAATCGATTTTATAGTAAAATATTATAAAATATTATTAGAGACAAAAACCACTATTTTGCAAACAAACAAGGAAAGACTTAATCAATACAAAAATTTAATAAATAGTCAAAAAACCGCCACTACAATCGTTTTTGTCTTGATCGACAATCTTCAGGTGGACTTCCAATAATTCAGTGTCAAATTATAGATAGATAGATAGACTTCATAATTTGACACTGAATTATTGGAAGTCCACCTGAAGATTGTCGATCAAGACAAGAAACGATTGTAGTGGCGGTTTTTTGACTATTTATTAAATTTTTATGTATTGATAAGTCTTTCCTTGTTTGTTTTGCAAAATAGTGGTTTTGTCTCTAATAATATTTTATATATATATATATATATATATATAGAGAGAGAGAGAGAGAGAGATAGATAGATAGATAGATAGATGTAGATAGATAGATAGATAGATAGATAGATAGATAGATAATTAGATAGACAGATAGATAGATAGATAGAGAGATAGAATAGATAGATAGATAGATAGATAGATAGATAGATAGATAGATAGATAGATAGATAGATAGATAGATAGATATAGATAGATAGATGATAGATAGATATTTGGTCGTCAAGTATGAAATTTGTAGTAAAGTATATGGTAAACTCTGACAACTGCTGATTTTGCGTCATTATTATATTTTGACAGTATTTAGTTTTTGATAGAAAGATGACACATCTATTTCTTTATTCCAACTCATTTTGCGCTTTACAAATCGTTTTTTGCTTTTTCGTTTAGAGATGTATAATTCGGAAATTCGAAGTTTTGAAATGTGAATTCTTTCTTGGAAATACAGCATCACATACAGCTCGGAATATTAATGGATCATTTCATTCTAATGTTATTATACAGCAGATAGTATCAAATTGGTTTGCGAAATTTCGTTCTGGTAACTTTGACCTCACAAATGAGCACTGCAGTCGACCAGAAACAAAAGTGAATAATGACGAATTAAAACTACCGTCGGGTGTCCATGAATTATCGTTGTTGCTTGGTGTTACCAAGCAAACAATATTTATTTTTTTATTGCGCACAGGGGGCCTAAACATATAGGGGACAGACAAAGATTTTAAGTTGATTTCTTCGACCCCAGTGCATAACTGGTTCTAATTTAATCGACCCCGAAATCTTGAAAGGCGAAGTCAACCATGGCGAATTTGAACTCAGAACGCAACGAAATGCCGCTAAGCATTTCGCAACAAGCAAACTATATTAACTCCTCAAGTTCAAATCGGTAAAGTGAAAAAGTTGGATAAGTGGGTTCCACATGAGCGCAATGAAAATCAAAAGCAGCAACGTTTGGAAGCCTACTTTATGCTACTTTCTCATCACAAAAAGGAAACATTTTTAAATTGGATTGTAACATGTGATGAGAAACGGATCCAATACAACCGTAAAAGTTCATCGCAATGACTGGACAAAGACGCCCCACCAATACACTCTCCAGAAAGCACAATTTATCAAAAGAAGCTGTTGGTGTGTGTTTGGTAGTCTGGCGCAGGTGTGATCCATTATGATTTAATTAAACCTGGCTCATCAATCACAGCCAAATGTTACTGCAGCCAACTGGTCCAAATAATGCAGAAACTTACATAAAAAAAAGAGTAGATTAGTCAACAGACCCAGTCCTATCTTATTGCAAGACAGCGCCAGACCACACATCGCAAGAATGACATTGGCGAAACTACAGGGGTTGGAGTTGGATGTTGGCCATCATCCGCCATACTCACCTGAACTTGCCTCCACTGACATGATAACTTTTTGGTTGGCAAAAAGTTTAATTCCAACGCTGCCGTAAAACAGGCTTTCCAAGATTTTATTGACTCTAGATTGCCAGGCTTTTACAAATCCAGACTGAACAAACTACCGCTGAAATGGCAAATATGTATTGACAATAGTCAATATTTTGATGCACACTTTGATGAATAAAACTAACCCTGGCATTTATAAAACATTAGCAAACTTTTCTACAAATTTCATATTTGACGACCTAATATATATGTATCAATATCATATATATATATATGCGTGTGTGTGTGTAATATATGTGTGTATATATAATGTGTATATATAATGTATATATATAATATATATATATATATATATATATATATATATATATATATATATATATAATATATATATATATATATATATATATATAGATCAATAAATGGTGGGGTTGTGTTGACCGCACGTGGAGAAATGATAAGTAATGAAAAAATTTTTTAAAATGCAGAATGCTCAAATGAAAGAAAATTTTAATAAAATGAGAAAATGATAAAATATATAATATATATTTATTCAACCGGTTTTCGTCATTGTATGACTTGTCAAGAATATTTATGTTTTAAGAAGTTATTTTAAAAATTAGAAAGGAAAAAAAGAAAATTGCATTGTTTTTTGTAAAAGAATAATGATAAAAATGTACAAAAATTAAAAATAGTTCTCCGATACATTGTGAGTTCGTTGTGTATCTTGAGTTTTATGGTTGTTTACCAAAAAATTACCTTGAGGTGTTAAGATCCAAAGGGATTAAGAGCATGTGATGTGTTGTGTTGTTAAATTCAGCATGTTGCAGGACAGGAAGTAGTAGTAATTGTGGTCCTGGTTCTTCAGTTCCTGTGTTGTGGGTAAGGGGAGACAACTCTTTTGAGTTCTTCAATAAAACCCAAATTATAAAACTATCATTTTAGCTTCATTTGCATTATCTTTTTTATATAATTGCTTGTTAACTTAACTTTCATTTTAACACTTTATTTATATTATTTTCTAATAATATAAATCTGCATAGACAATTGCATTTCAAATTGTCATATCATTTATAATAAAAATGATAGTAATAACAACAATAGTAAAAATGATATTTAAAGAATATAAGTTTTAGCTTGAAGTGATGAATGCATGGTATCTTTATATATTTGTGTTAGTCCATCCATGAAGAGTGAGGTAGAGAAAGGAAGTTTGATCAACGAGGAGTTTGCATATTAAGTTGTGTTTGGAATTTTTCAATAAAGAGATTCTCCTTGTTAATTCTCTCCTGTGTGGTGATCCCGTCTTTACATTGGTAGAAGGGGAATATATAGAATTTGGGGTTTAAGTCTTTAGCACATGAGTCTAAGTGGTCACTCAGTGGAATTTGTCGGTATTCCGGGAGATTTATTTGTTCTTATGCACCGTTACTCGTTTACGTAACGGGAGACTCGTTTGTCCAACATAATTATGTTGGCAACCAGCGCATGTGAGAAGGTAGATAAGGTTCTCGGAGGAACAGGAGAAGTTAGTCTTGATTTTAAACTTCGTACCTTGTTTGAAGGTAAATTCAGAGCCTTCAAGTAGAAAGGGGCAGGTACCACAGTTTGAGCGTGCACATTTTTTTTTACTGGGGGGTGGATGTGGTGTGTGAAGTTTGGCATTTGTCAAGAGTTTTTTTAAAGATTTGTGTTGCCTTTTGCATTTGAGGATTTTGTGTGTATTTATAATGTTTTTCATTTTTGGGTCTGTTGACAGTAGACTGAGGTTTTGTATGATTGTGGTGTATGCTTCGATATTTTTGGGGTTGTGGGTGGAAATGTATGGAAGTATTTTGTTGTGTGTGGTGTTAGGTTGGGTGGTTTTCAGTGTAGTGTTGTCTAGTTCTTTGGCGCGTTTTATTCCATACTCTATAAGGGTGGAGGGATATTGACGTTGTAATAGTGTTTTTTTTTTTCTGAGGTCTTGAAGGCGTATTTCTCGTGTTTTTGGATCCGAGACAATGGTGCATACCCTTTTAGCTAAATTGAAAGGGATATTTGTCTTGGTGTGTTTTGGGTGGCATGAACTAAAGAGGAGGTATTGTTGTGAGTCTGTAGGTTTGTGGTAGATGTCTGTTATGATTTGGTTCTTAGGTGTGTTTTATAATTAGGATCAAGGAATGGGAGATGATGTTTGCTTAATTCCATAGTGAATTGGATGTTGGGATGTATGTTATTTAGTATGGTTTTGAATTCCAGGAGTTTTTCATAAGGTTCTTTCCATATGATGAAACAATCATCTAATACCTTTTCCAGTTTTCCATTAGGTAGGTGTGGAAAACATGTCCAAATTTCTGGCTTGATATTTCATAGAGTGACAGTTCGAAGTAACCCATTATGAGGTTCGCAAGGACTGGTGCAGCCTTGGTACCCATCGCAATGCCACATTTTTGACGGTAGTGTGTGTCGTCGAAGAGAAAAAAATTGTTTGTCAGAATGAACTTAAGAGATTCTGTAATAAAAGACTTGTTAATGCGGTCAGGGAATGTCTCTGGGTGTTTTTCTAGCCAGAAGTCAATTGCCTCTATACCATACTCGTGTGGAATGTTGGTGTAGAGGTTGATGACATCAAGGATACCAGGAGTGCCTCCTCGTTAACTGTTTTCGGGAGGTGTTTGAGCATGTCCAGATCATCCCTAATGAAACTTTTGATGTGGGTAAGGAAAGGTTTCAAAGGATGTCTAGGAAGTTACTCAGGCGGTGTGTTTCACAGGAGGTACCAGCCACGATGGGCCTTAGTTTTAGGTCCTCCGGTGCTTTGATGTTGATGTGGATGTCAGTGGAGAGTTTGCAGGCTTCGGTGATGTATTTGTTTTTATGGATTTTAGGAAGGCCATAAAAAAGGCTGGGCTTGCATTTGAAAATGGTGATATAATCCCTTTCTTTTTCTGTGAGTCCCTGACCGTGTTGGCGTATGAGTGTGGTGAGGTTTCTGATTGTTTTTTGCTGTTTGTAGTTGTTAATAACCTCATAGAAAATGTTATTGTTAAGCATGGAGAACACTAGGTGTTTATAAAATTCCGTGTCCATAAGGACCACAGCACTCCATTTGTCCGCTTTTTTGATGGTGGGTTTTTATCCAGTTGTATGTCACGTAGGTTTTCCATTCTTCCTTACTGAATTGGATTTTACCTTGGTTTTGCTTGGAGTAAAGGGGAGACTCTGGATGTGTTTACAGAAATCGTCCAGTGTTTTATTTCTCCCTTTTGGTGGTAGGAAGTTGCTTTATTTCTTTCTGATCAATGAATCGTCCCCATTGTTGATATCTGTCAAAGCTTCTGTTAGGCGAAGTTTTCTGCAGAATTCAGGTTTGGGTTTCTTGGAGTGGGTGTGAATTTCAAACCTCTTGCTAGGATGTTGATTGGGTTGGTGTCAGTGTTTTGCTGGAGAGGTTTATATTTTTGTTTTCTTTATTTTGGGTCTGTGTTAGCGGTGGTGTTTGTATTTTTCCCCTCTGTCTAAAAAATGGTTGTTGAGGTAAGGGGTGTATTCTTTGTTAAAGTTCTGGTTGTATGTGTAGGAGTGTTTTTGGGTGGGGAGGTTGGAGGGGGGTAGGTAGTTGTCGTATTTGTGTTGGTATGGGATGCGATGGTGTAAGGATTTGTGAGAAATGCGATGGGTTTGTGGGTGTGTGACTGGTAGATTGTATGGGGGGATGTAGGGGGTATGTAGTTGTGGTGATTGGGTTCGTGTGGGATGTGAGGGTTTGGAGATCTGTAGGATGTGGTAGGAATGTGGTTGTTGGATGGGTGGACTATAGGGGGTTCGTTGGGTGGGTCTTATATGTATCGGTGTGGGTAGGATGCCTTGTTTGTTATTAGTGTGAGGGAGGGGAGCCTTGAGGGGGGGATAATTTCTAGTGTATGGGAGGTTCTTGAAGGTTCTAATCGGTGGGGGAGGGTTGTTAGAGTGATTGGAAAACCAGGTTTTGTGATGGGTCTTGTTTGAGATGTTTCGGGGGGGAAAAGGTTTTTTATATGGTTGGGGGAGGTTGTGTCCTGTTAGGAGGGAGTTTGGAGAGTATGTGTATTTGAGGTGCGGTTTGGAATGGTGTTTATGGGTACAGTGGAAGTCTGTGTTGTGGGTACTTTTATGATGGGTTTTTGGATTTATGGTTTAATATGAATTGTGTTTCATAGTTGAGGAAGAAATCTTTGTTGTTTTCCCAGCGTTTGAGGGAGGTTCGTTCTTCCTTTTCACATTCATCTTTCCATAGTTTAATAACAAGTTCGAGGGGCTGTTCGTTGTGTGTGAGGTTAGTTCTAGAAGTATCTCATCGTCTATTTTTGTGTATTTTTGTTCGTGGTTTTGTGCTCTGAGTTTTAGAAGTTCTACTTCGGTTTTCATTTTTTCCAACGTTAGTTTTTCTCTTAGGGAGCGTTGTTTTTCAGGTTCGTCTGGGATGTGTTTGATTTGGAATTTTCGGGGTAGTATGATAGGGGAGGAGTTTAACCATTTGTCGTAAATTTCAGCTTTGTTTTGGTTTTTGAGCATGTTCCAGAAGAGAAGTTTTCTGTTGTGTAGTTTCTTAGTCAAGTAGTGATGATCTGGTTTTTAATGCGTTGTGCTGGGGTTGAAATGTTTCCTTCTGTGTGTTGAGTGGTGTCTGAGGTCTCTTTGGCGTTGAATTGGTAAGTAGATTTTTCAGTGTAGTGTTGATTTCATTTAGGTTTACATCTATCTTATCCGAAAGTAGAGTTTTTCAGTGTAGTGTTGATTTCGTTTAGGTTTACATCAATTTTATATCCGAAAGTTGTGATGATGGTTGTTTTCTGAGTTGTCCCGGGATTGAAGGAGAAGTTCGTCAATTTTTTTGGAGAATGTAAGTAGATGTCTATTGAGTACTTTGAGTTCTTTTAGAATGGTCTTATTGGTGACTGTCTCTGTAAAGTGCTCTTGTTTTTCGGAGGCATTCTGAATCACACGTGTGGTAGAGGGTACAGATCAATAAATGGTGGGGTTGTGTTGACCGCACGTGGAGAAATGATAAGTAAGGAAAAATTTTTTTAAAATGCAGAATGCTCAAATGAAAGAAAATTATTTGTTCTTATGCACCGTTACTCGTTTACGTAACGGGAGACTCGTTTGTCCAACATAATTATGTTGGCAACCAGCGCATGTGAGAACGTAGATAAGGTTCTCGGAGGAACAGGAGAAGTTAGTCTTGATTTTAAACTTCGTACCTTGTTTGAAGGTAAATCAGAGCCTTCAAGTAGAAAGGGGCAGGTACCACAGTTTGAGCGTGCACATTTTTTTTACTCTTGGGTGGATGTGGTGTGTGAAGTTTGGCATTTGTCAAGAGTTTTTTTAAAGATTTGTGTTGCCTTTTGCATTTGAGGATTTTGTGTGTATTTATAATGTTTTTCATTTTTGGGTCTGTTGACAGTAGACTGAGGTTTTGTATGATTGTGGTGTATGCTTCGATATTTTTGGGGTTGTGGGTGGAAATGTATGGAAGTATTTTGAGGTTGTGTGTGGTGTTAGGTTGGGTGGTTTTCAGTGTAGTGTTGTCTAGTTCTTTGGCGCGTTTTATTCCATACTCTATAAGGGTGGAGGGATATTGACGTTGTATAAATACACACAAAATCCTCAAATGCAAAAGGCAACACAAATCTTTAAAAAAACTCTTGACAAATGCCAAACTTCACACACCACATCCACCCCCAAGAGTAAAAAAATGTGCACGCTCAAACTGTGGTACCTGCCCCTTTCTACTTGAAGGCTCTGAATTTACCTTCAAACAAGGTACGAAGTTTAAAATCAAGACTAACTTCTCCTGTTCCTCCGAGAACCTTATCTACCTTCTCACATGCGCTGGTTGCCAACATAATTATTGGACAAACGTCTCCCGTTACGTAAACGAGTAACGGTGCATAAGAACAAATAAATCTCCCGGAATACCGACAAATTCCACTGAGTGACCACTTAGACTCATGTGCTAAAGACTTAAACACCCCAAATTCTATATATTCCCCTTCTACCAATGTAAAGACGGGATCACCACACAGGAGAGAATTAACAAGGAGAATCTCTTTATTGAAAAATTCCAAACACAACTTAATATGCAAACTCCTCGTTGATCAAACTTCCTTTCTCTACCTCACTCTTCATGGATGGACTAACACAAATATATAAAGATACCATGCATTCATCACTTCAAGCTAAAACTTATATTCTTAAAATATCATTTTTACTATTGTTGTTATTACTATCATTTTTATTATAAATGATATGACAATTTGAAATGCAATTGTCTATGCAGATTTATATTTTAGAAAATAATATAAATAAAGTGTTAAAATCTGAAAGTTAAGTTAACAAGCATTATATAAAAAAGATAATGCAAATGAAGCTAAAAATAGTTTTAATAATTTGGGTTTTATTGAAGAACTCAAAAGAGTTGTCTCCCCTTACCCACACACAGGAACTGAAGAACCAGGACCACAATTACTACTACTTCCTGTCCTGCAACATGCTGAATTTAACAACACAACACATCACATGCTCTTAATCCCTTTGGATCTTAACACCTCAAGGTAATGTTTTGGTAAACAACCATAAAACTCAAGATACACAACGAACTCACAATGTATCGGAGAACTTATTTTTTAATTTTTGTACATTTTTATCATTATTCTTTTACAAAAAACAATGCAATTCTTCTTTTTTTCCCCTTTCTAATTTTTAAAATAACTTCTTAAAACATAAATATTCTTGACAAGTCATACAATGACGAAAACCGGTTGAATAAATATATATTTATATATTTTTCATTTTTCTCATTTTATTAAAATTTTCTTTCATTTGAGCATTCTGCATTTTTAAAAAAATTTTTCTTACTATATATATATATATATATATATAGAAAATAGAAAAAAGTGAAAAAACTACAGAAGGCTTAATGTTAGAAATATATATTTGCGTCAATTGTCTGAAGAATAAAAAAATTTTTTGTCTATAATGACATAGTTTTGAAGAAAGACCGGTTTCGCATTTAGCTTTTCAAATTTCTTACGACGTTATGTTTATGTTGAATAGAGTTATCGTTATGTTTATGTTCAAAAGAGTTCTAAATAAGGGGAGGTATTGAGTGATTTCTTCCGGTGAAAGGGAGATAATCGCTTAAAAATTTTTTCGTTTCCCTTGGTGTGAATTTCTCTGTATCAGTATGTTGGGATGGTTAAGTCTGGGCTTGTACTTTTCAATGAAGAATGTTTCCGTGTTTAGTCTAATTTGTGTTGATGATCCGATACCACATTGGTAAAATGGAAAGATTAAGAATTGTGGTAGTAGTTGCTTTGCGCATTTCTCAATGTGCTCACTAAAAGGTATCATTCTGTATTCTGGGAATGCAATCTGTTGTCGATGCAGTGTGCATCTACGTCTGAGTGATAGTCCCGTGGATCCCACGTAGTCTTGGTGGCAGCCCGAGCATTTTATGACATAAATTATGTTTTCAGAGGCACAAGTAAAGTTAGATTTGATCTTGAATTTCTGTCCCTCTTTAAAGAGGAATTCTGATCCTTCTAGCAGGTTTGGACATGTAGCACAGTTCGATCTACCACATTTTTTTACTTTTGCATCCGTAATTTCAGAAGACAATTTTGCCTTTGTGAGAAACTTTTTAAGTGATTTGGGTTGTTTGTAGCTTTTAATGATTTGGTGTATGTTTAGAATTTCCTTTAATTCTGGGTGATGATGGTGAAGGCTTCTTTGTTTCTGGGGTTGTATGTAGATATGTAAGGTAGTATTTTCGGGGAAGGTGTGTTGTTGTGTTGAACTTTTCTTAAAGTTTCTATGTTGATTTCTGTTGCACGTCTGATCCCATCCTCTATGAGTTGAGCCGGGTAATGTCTGTCAATTAGGGTGTTTTTGAGTTCTTGCAGTCTAAAGTTCCTGGTATTTTGTTCTGACACTATTGTGCATATCCTTCTTGGAAGGTTGAAGGGGATGTTTGTTTTAGTGTGTCTTGGGTGGCATGAATTAAAAAGAAGCTATTGTTTGGCGTCTGTGGCTTTGTGAAAAATGTCTGTTTCTATTTTAAGGTTAATTTTTTTAATTAGTATATCCAAGAACGGGAGCTCCTTTTGGTTGTATTCCATTGTGAACTGTATATTTGGGTTTATGCTGTTCAATAGGTTTTTAAATTTTAGGAGTTTATCTGTGTTTTCATTCCAGAGTATAAAACAATCGTCTAGGAATCGTTTCCAATTCTCTTTTACGTATTGAGAAAGGGGGTTTCCAAAGATTGATAAAGATTCCTGGTAAATGATTATTTCCATGTAGCCCATTGTTAGGTTCGCAATGACTGGTGCTGCCCTTGTACCCATAGCAATTCCGAATTTTTGACGGTAAAATGTATTGTCAAACATGAAGTGGTTATTGTGTAGGATGAATTCAATTGATTTAGTAATGAATTCTTTACTGATCCTTTTTGGTATTTCTTCCGGAAATTGGTCCAGCCAGAACTGTATTGCCTCTAGTCCATAATTATGAGGTATACTGGTATATAAGTTAACTACATCAAATGAAATCAGGATTGTTTCTTCCTTGGCTTTTTTAATATATATATACAGCGGGGGGGGGGAATAAATATTCGTCAAAATCCTTTATTTATCTAATTTCTCATGAACATAAATGGGATATACCAATACTATATTTGCATACACATGCATAAACTAAGAATATGCAAAAGAAACTAATAAATTATATTTACTAAGGAATTTATATACAATTATAAATATTTAGGGGTGAAAAAAGTATTTGTACAGAACATAAATTACTGATAATTCTGATTTAATACTTCATAGCATAACCATTATTCAGTTCCACTTCAACCAATCTCTTCTTGTAGTTCTTAAGCAATGACTCGCATGTTTCTTTAGGAATTTTTTCCCATTCTTCCTGACAAATTTTCTTCAAAACTGCAATGTACGTTGGGGCTCTTGAATGAATTTTAATTTTCAATTAACGCCAAAAATTTTCAATGGAGTTCAATTCAGGTAACTGGCTTGGCTATTCTGATAATTTTATATTGTGATCGACAATCCATTTTTTGGTAGACTTCGCCGTTTGCTTAGGGTCGTTATCCTGTTGTAAACAATTTCTTCCAAACAATTCAATTTTCGACTCGTCTGTCCATAGAACATTTTCCCAGGATATATCAGGTTTATCTTTATGTTTATAAACAAATTTTAAACGGGCATCTCTATGCCTTTTAGTCAACAGCGGAGTTTTTCTAGGAGAGCGTGACTTCAGTTCATTCCTATGAAGTTCATTGCTGATTGTTCATAGTTTAACACTATTCTGTCCGAATACTTTTTTCACCCATAAATGATTGCATATAAATTCCTTAGTTACTATAATTTATTACTTTCTTTTTCATATTCTTAGTTTATGCATCTGTATGCAAATATAGTATTGGTATATCCCATTTATGTTCATTAGAAAGTAAATAAATAAAGAATTTTGACATGTACGAATATTTATCCCCCTACCACTGTATAGACGGCGAGCTGGCAGAAACGTTAGCGCGCCGGGCGAAATGCTCAGCGGTCGACTTTGCCTTTCATCCTCTCGGGGTCGATAAATAAAGTACCAGTTACGCACTGGGGTCGATGTAATCGACTTAATACCTATGTCTGTCCTTGTTTGTCCCCTCTGTGTGTAGCCCCTTGTGGGTAATAAAGAAATAGGTATTTCGTCTCTCGTTCCGTTGTGAGTTCAAATTCGCTGAGGTCGACTTTGCCTTTCATCCTTTCGGGGTCGATAAATTAAGTACCTGTTACGCACTGGGGTCGATGTAATCGACTTAATACCTATGTCTGTCCTTGT
This sequence comes from Octopus sinensis, assembly GCF_006345805.1. Taxonomy (NCBI): domain Eukaryota; kingdom Metazoa; phylum Mollusca; class Cephalopoda; order Octopoda; family Octopodidae; genus Octopus; species Octopus sinensis. Next base: position 52,779,706 of record NC_042999.1, on the reverse strand, counting down.
TTGTTCCCTCTACCTTGTGGGTAGTAAAGAAATATATATATATATATATATATATATATATATACATGCACACACATATACACACATATATATGCATGCATATATATATATATATATACACACATACCTTTATGTGTGTGTGTGTCTGTCTGTGTGTATTTAGGTTAGTCTTATTAGTCATGTGATAAAGTGGATCCAAGACAAAGTTCGCTCGAAATTACTGGATGGCTCTGAAATAGATCAAAGAACAAATCCTAAGGAATGTCCTCCCACTTCAGAGCTATGTAATTCAATAGATCAGAAGAACTCCAAAACAAAATATTCTTTCACATTTGAGAGAGGGCTGCTGCGGTTGCTGCTACTGTTGCTACTGACACAGACACCTTAAACTGTATTCCAAAGAATACAGACTGGCACAAAGTCGCCCACAAACACATTCCAACCCTGGCTAAATTGCCTTGTATTTCTTCCCTCTTGCTTGGTTAGTGGTCTCTGCTTCTTAATATTTCGTGGTCTCTTGTCACCCGCGCCCTCAATTCTCTTCAAAATTATACGATTATATGGCTGGAACCAATGTTGACGTAGATTCAAACTGCAGTGATTATTTTAAACTTTCATTGTTAAGGCATGGAACCGAGTCAGATTATATAGCTGTCTTTTCTCTCAAACATCTCTCTCTCTCTCTCTCTCTCTCTCTCTCGTTCTCTCTCTCCCAATCTCTCTATCTATCTCTCTCTCTCTCTCTATCTATCTATCTATCTATCTATCTATCTATCTATCTCTATCTATCTACCTATCAATCTATCTATCTGTCTGTCTGTCTAATCTATGAATACATCTGGCGACTACATCTGGTGAACTGTATGTCAGTTTTATCCTTCACACGAGTTACTTGTGCATCATAACAACGATAATCTACAATGTTTTGCTCAAACATGAAGCATTAAAACAAATTTTGTTATTTTGTTATTCTTTATCAAGTTCCAATAATGCACCCAAGACTTTTTGGTTTTCCATGTAATTTACCGCCGAATGAGGATTTTCGGGTAGATTCAATTTTTATTCTAGGTTTGACAATGGAAGATATAGAAGAAGCGCTGTTCCTTCATCAGAGCGATGGCCCAATGCTGAAATACCATTTGAATTTGCTCCCAGTAAGTAATCTTAAGATTTCATTTAATATTAAATGCCTCGTAATTGTGTTTATAATTCATATATTTTTAATTGATAACCGAGTCAAACTCTAGGCATCTTTTAATCATTTAGAGGTTTAGTCGTAATCAGACTCCAACCGCTATAAACAGACCTCCGACCTAGCGTGTGGTGCCACTGTTCTGTCTAGACTTGCCTTTGACGGTGACTGGGCCAAATATCATCGGAGTTTCCCTGTAAAAGCAAGCACTAGTGCTACTCTCTCAGAATGTTGCCAGCGAACACCTCGATTTTCAATATATCCAAAACCATAACTGTAACAGTGTTGGCATATATAGACGGGCTCCCCATTTCTAAGTTTGAGCACTTTCCAACATCTAAAACCTTTGCAACAAAGTTCCAATGGCATGATATAGAACGGTGGGTGGGGAAGAAATTTGACAATCTTGATAAGTATTAAGCGTTACGAATGGCAAAATGCAGCGGGTATTGCAATTCAGAGGACGAATATCAATCAGATACAGAAAATGTTTAATCTTTTAGGCTGGAACGAAACTGATTGCTTCACATCAGCAGCTGTACAACGACAGTGGACGTTATTACACGCATAAGATTATCATATCAAATTAGCTTATATTCTGCTAATATAACGGCATAATTGCCAATAAGTAATACAATACAACCGACACAAAAATGGCTGAAATGTCTTGTGGGGTACGTTTAGCTTCTCAGCAATTTAAGATCAAATATTGTTTTCCTTCAATTTATCGTTTAGCTCACTTAACAGCAAGTGAGTCTTAGGTGTTTTAATCGAGTCCACTCTGCTGAGTGCATTCTCTTCTGGTTTCTAGCTATCTTCCCCCACCCATACATACTAGACTTAGAGGCCGTGAAATTGGCAACAGACGTAACTCGTACCACAGAAGTTACCAACAAAATACACATGCAGCACGTGTGCTACACAATTATCAACAGAAACTCCAGCACACAACATGACTCATTGAGAACACACGAAACAGAATCACGAAACTCTCTTACACTTTGCTACACGACAAATAAAAAAATAACGCCAGCAACAACGTAAGGAACTTTACGACAAAGCAAAACAGATGTATGTCACGCCTCCACCACGAAACGACAATTTCCACACACCTAAACAAAAACACACTCATCGAATGATGTGATACTAGATTTTATAAATCTTCCGAAAACAGAGGGTTAAATGCTAATAGTAATGATGACAACAACAACACAACAACAACAACAACAACAACAACAATAATAATAATAATAATAATAATAATAATGATAATAATAATAGTAATAAAGAAAGCAAACGAATAGTGTTAATTGAGAAAAAAAGGAAACAATACTGGATCATAGATATAGCATGCCCAGCTGAATACAAGGTATACGATAAGGAGGAAAGAAAAGTCGAGAGATATGACAGGTTAGCTTGAGAGGTTAAGCAGTTGTGGTCGATGAAAAAGGTAGCAGTAGTACCAATAATTATCGGAACCTGGGGAAGAGTGAGCAAAAATCTCGAGAAGTACGTGGAGCAAATAGGAACTGCAATAAGAGTGGAGCACTTGCAGAAAACAGCACTGCATGGAACTGCTCGAATACTTCTGATGGTCCTGGAAAAATAAGGGGTGTTACCATAGTTCACTGGTAGCGAACAGCTGACACCGTAGTACAACTCTAGCGTTAGAAGCTGTGGAAAGGCAATAAATAATAATAATAATAATAATAATAATAATAATAATAATAATAATAATAATAATAATAAAATAATAATAATAATAATAATAATAACAGATATGCTCAAAAATACAGGGAAGTATAATATTGAAAGAAAGGGTTTGAAATTTATAATGGAGGGACTGAAACACCGCCTAGTTGCAAAGAAAGTAAAATGGTAAGATACGACCAAAGAATGAAGGATTACCACCAGAATAGGTTATTCAGAGTAGATCTGAAGAGATTCTACAAAGAAATAAATATAGGATGTACAGATAAAAAGTTAATATCAGATATCATTGAAAGTGAAAGTTTTTGGAGGGACATCTGGATCAAAGACAAGGAGCACAAGAAGGATGCTGAATAGTTGCAAGAACTGAAACAAAACAGGTAGAACTGATCATTTCAATTAGGGAATTGAAGGAAATCAACAGAAAATGGGTAGCTGGGAGATCCCGGATCCAGATAGAGTTCAAGGCTACTGGATCAAAAGTTTTGGTAAATGTCATGCACGAATAGCCGCGCAACTCAACATCTTGTTAAATGCCGACCAAGTATCACCAGAGTGGTTCTTGAAAAACATCGAAAAAGGCCATAGGGAAGACAATTACAGATCGCTATCCTGTTTACCACTTATGTGGAAGTTATTGAATGGAATACTCGCAAAGTCAACGTACGAACATCTGGAAAAAATGGAGTCCTGCCACATGAGCGGAAGGGTTACAAGCGTAAGTGCAGAGGTACCAAGGATCAACTCCTGATAGATAAAACTGTACATAGAGAATGTAAGAGGAGGAAAACTAACTTATGGATCTATTATCGTAAGGCGTACGATATGATCGCACATTATTGGATTATGGGGTGTATGAGCCTATTTGGTATTGCATCGAATGCTGAGCGATTGCTTGGAAAAAGTATGGCGAAGTGGTGGACGGAACTGACAGTATATGGAAGAAGTTGAGGTACAGTAAAAATTTGGAGGGCATCTTTCAAGGGAACTGCCTGTCGCCACTGATCTTTGTACTTTGCGTGATACCACTGCCACTGATTCTGAGGAAAACAAAGGCTGGGTATATGCTCAAGAGCTGCCAACGAAAAGTCAACCAGTTGTTATTCATGGATGACTTCAAACTTTATACTAAAGATGAAGCCCACATCAGTTCTCTCGTTGATACAGTGTATACCTTCAGTGCTGATATCAGAATACACTTTGGATTGAAAGTGTGGTGTGTTAGTCTTGAAGAGAGGCAACGTCAAATGTATCGAAGAGCTAATTATACTGTCTGGGGAGGTTATGGATCAGATAGAAGAGACGGGATATTGGAAATGGATATATTGATAAGGACTGAAATGACAGAAAAATTTAAAGTGGAGTACTTGGGCAGACTGAGACTGATCCGTAAGTCGAAATTAAAGACACAGAATAAGATTGAAGCTATCAATACCTGTGCGGTTCCATTACTTAGATATGGAGCAGGGGCAATTACATGGACAGTAGATGAACTAAACAACTTGGACAGAAAGAGAAGGAAGTTGCTAACTAGATATGGGTCACTCCACCCAAAAAATGACACAGACAGACTGCATGTACCAAGGAAAAGAGGGGAAAGAGGACTTATTGGATGCGAACACAGCATTAGAGCAGAAGAAAACAACATAGCATGGTATGTAAAATATGTCGACTGATATTATTGGAAGTAAGAAGGTTACGCTTTTGTAGGATGAAAGATTGCAAAGAAAAAGCACTGTACAAGCACTTGAGAATGAATGAAACTGAAAATATGTGGATAAAGAACAGAATGTATGGACGATTTCATAAGTATGTTGAAGATAGGAGAGAAAAAAATGGTTATGGGTGACAGAAGGTAGTTTAAAACCGGAAGCAAAGGCTCTAATCTGTGAGATAGAGAATAGGAAACCAGACATAGTCTTAATTGAGGAAGAAAGCAAAAGATGCTGGATCATATATATAGCATACCCAGCTGACAACCAGGTATGCGATACGGAAGAAAGAAAGGTTGACACATATGATAGGTTAGCTTGGGAGGTTAAGCAGTTGTAGTCTCTGAAAAAGGAGGTAGTAGTACCAATAATTATCGGAGCCTTGGGAACAGTGAGTAAAAATCTTGAGAAATACATGGAAGAAATTGGGGCTGCAATAAGGGTTGAACACTTGCAGAAAACAGCACTGCTTGGAACTGCTCGAATACTCCAGACGTTGTTCGAACTATAAGGGGTGTTACTTTAGTTCACTGGTAGTGAACAGCTGATGCCGTAGTACATCTCCAGCGTTAGAAGCTGTGCAAAGACAAAAAAATGATAATGATGATGATAATAATAATAATAATAATAATAATAATAATAATAATAATAATAATAATAATAATAATAATAATAATAATAATAATAATAACAATAATAATAATAATAATAATAATAATAATAATAATAATAATTTGAATTAAGTGAATAAAATCTGTGTGACCAAGCCAGTGCCATCAGGAAGAATGGTTATCTCCACTTGAACTGGAAGCATAAAGTGACGGGTGCTTATTGATAGTAAGACCAGCGGTGAACGGAAGGATGAGGAAGAGAATGCAGATAGTGAAACTATTGCAGTGGGCGGTTAAAGGAAAACGATGAGAGAACCGAGGAACAGGTATCCCTTTTAAATGAAATCATTGATATTTGGATCTCTGGTGAAAAGAGCCTCCATACGAGGTTTTAAAAAGTAGACAGAAAGAAACTCAATGAATGGACCAGAAAGATAAATGATATCACTGGTGATATCAGGACTGGTAACATCACAGATACCAATAATATGATAAATGCAATCTCGATCTTTATAGCCTGGAAGTTAAGTTTTGAAAGCCAAAGGTAAATATCAGCATAACTTGAAGGAACCATGGTGGAAAAGGAGAATAACGCAAGCGATTAACGATACCGGAAAGAATATTCACATTCTGGAACGGAGAAAAAAGAAATGAAACTCAGCGAGGGAAATATGTTGAGCTAGAGAGGAAGAATAAGGTGAAGAGAAAGGGAATCAATATTGTGATCGAGGAATTAAAACAGAGGTTGAAAGTTAAAGCACATAAGCTAAAGAGATAGGAACAGAGAACTGAGCAGTACAGATTAAACAGTCTTTTCGAACAAAATCAGAAACGAGTCTATCAGAAACTGGATGGGAAAGAAAAAAAAAATGAAAAAGCCATGTCGGATGCTGCAGAAAGCAAAAGATTCTGGTCAAACATATGGTCCCATGAGAAACCACAAAAACTGAAGCAGAGCGGTTACAGACACTCAAAGATGAGAGTGGAGAGTATCAGCAGGAGGATTTGAAATAACCGAAAAGTTTATTAGAGATTAGTGCAGGAAAATTCTTAAATGGAAAGTACCTGGACTTGATGGTGTTCAGGGCTTTTGGCTTAAGAACGGGACAGCTTTGCATAGAAGAAATGCGAGACAGATAGATGAAATACTGAGTAGTGACATCCAAGTACCGGCCTGGATGACAGAAGGAAGAACGGTACTATAGCAGAAGGACCCATGTAAAGGGAATGCGTTTGGAAATTTCTGACCAATATCTTGTTTACTACTTATTTGGAAACTAATGACGGGCATCATATCAAACAGCGTCTATAAGAACCTAGATAAGAACTTTCACCTTGCTAGGCAGGGTGAAAGTTATTGTATTTGACCTCAAAATATTAAAAAAAAAACAGAAGAAATTATGTTAAACATTTTTAGCGACGAAGTAACGATTCTCTAAGCTGGCCGGCTTAATACTAAGAACTAGTCAACTTCTTTCACCTTAGTACCAAGTTTGGAATTTTAAAAATTTCTATGTGAAAATTGATAAGTTTGGCAGTCAAACCGACAATATCCAGTCCAGATGTTCAACCCGGCCAAATATAGCATCGTACCCAACAATAAATAAAAATGATAAACGTTTCCTTCTCGAGCCATACCAGGGTCATAAGGGCCGGTTTCCCCGCATTCAGTGGCGTATAAATCCCCCAGGTGGACAAGACGCCGATCCGTCGCAGGATTAGTCCTTTTTGCCAGCTGAGTGGACTGGAGCAACGTGAAATGAAGTGCCTTGTTCAAGAACACAATGCGTCACCCGGTCCAGGAATCGAAACCACAATCTTTAAGATTATGAGTCTAACACCCCTAACTATTAAGCCACGTGCCTCCACAGATAATGCATGATTAATTGAAAGAAACGTGTGTAACAAAGCATTACATTTGACAGGCTAATATCCTGGGTAATATCAAAACAATTCTACTTGAACTGTTCTCGCATCTTTTTGATAAGATGATTTTTTTTTATCTTTATCACTATATACAATTTTATCATCAAAGGTAGACTGATATGTAATTTGTCAATTCTTTACTTTTGTCATCAGGCGTGAAGCATAATCTCAGGACAAGAGTCAGAAAAGCCATGAGAATTTGGCAAAAGTATACCTGCGTGCAGTTTCGGCACAAAAGACATAATGACAAAAAATGGGTTCGTATTCAATATGGCGGGTAAGTGAATATTTTTTTTTTCATTTTTACATCTTTTCTTACAAAGGGGAAGCGTCCATGTTCCAAGCAGGCCTGATGTCGATGAAGCTGATTTTTTTCTTGGATTGTTGGGGAATAAACATAAGATGGTAAAGCCTGAGAATAAGTAAATTGCTGAGGAATGAGTGAAGCGGATTTGATGAAAAATTATTAAGTGGGTGACGAGTACCAGCAGATGTAGCAGCTTGGTCTAGTTTTGGATGGTATACAACCAGATCAGGTTGATTAGAGGCCATTCTAGTGTCCGTAGAATAGAGGAGATAACAACTGTATGAGAATGAGATTCTAGCAGTCTTCTAGGCTTGTGTAAAACATCATCATAGAAACAAAGCCATATTTAGTATGATATATATTCTTTTCTATTCCTGGCACAAGACCCGAAATTTTGGGGAGAGGGGTCCAGTCGATGAGATCGACCCCAGTAAGCAATTGGTACTTAATTTATCGACCCCGAAAGGATGAAAGGCAAAGTCGACCTCGGCGGAATTTGAACTCAGATCGTGGCGGCAGAGGAAATACCTATTTCTTTACTACCCACAAGGGGCTAAACACAGAGGGGACAAACAAAGACAGACAAACGGATTAAGTCGATTATATCGACCCCAGTGTGTAACTGGCACTTAATCGACTCCGAAAGGATGAAAGGCAAAAGTCAACCTCGGTGGAAATTGAACTCAGAACGTAACGGTAGACGGAATACCGCAAAGCATTTCGCCCTGCGTGCTAACGTTTCTGCCAGCTCGCCGCCTTTCTTGCATGTAATTAGTGTAAACTTACTGTAATGAATGCTGTAATTTTAGTATTCTATAACGGAAAAATATTTTGCTAGCATAATGTAATAATGTTGATTACTGTGCTGTGATAATTTTCAGAATTGTACTTGTAGTAATAGTGTTGATAGCCCTGTTGAAGTTGTTTTATAATTATCAATGAGATACGAGTACCGACACGTACACATACACACACACACAAACACACACATGCGCGCGCGCACAGAGATAGACAGTCAGACAAGCAAAGACACCTATAGATCGCAGATATAGATATATATTAAATTTTTTGTTCTATTTCGGGATGGTCATTATGCAAATATTAAACACAGGTACTGATTATTTTTCACATTTTTAATCACTATTGGTCAAATTGTTACCCAATTGACTAATCGTTTGTTTGATGAATCGTTCGGTCACTCAATCAGTCAGCTAGGTTTATCAGATGCCTTTCGTCGCCATTGGCACCCCCTAAACCGAGCCTGTCTGTCTCCTACTACCATACTGGAGGCGTACGGACATAAAACATACATACACACATACATACATACTTATGGAATACATTCATAAACACCAACTCAAGGGATACTGGTGAAATATTACCATCAAAATGTCTGTCAAATTATTGCCGTTTGGGACAGATGTGCCAAGCTATGTACCATTATAGAGTTAAGCTGCCATGCAAATATCAATGCCGCTTTGACAATAAAAGAGAAAGAGGATATCTATGGACAACTGCTTCAAAACCTTCAGCTTCTTTATCCAGACTATGAATCCATATTCATACCAATAACAATTGGGGCACTAGGTTTTGTTAGTAAGTGCTTAAAAGAGAATCTGGATAAACTGGGATTTTGAGAAAGAGAAACTGACTTGTTGATTCGTACATTACAAGTGCAATCTGTGAATGGAACAATAAAAATATGCAAGACTCTTCTCAAGTTCCAAATGTGAATTTGTCTGTGTTAACTACATCACAAAGATGGTGCCTTGTTGGTATTCGTCTCCCCACTCCTTGGAATATTTATAATAATTAAAAAATAGAAGAGACATACATACGTACATACCTGAATATTACAGCCGAATAAAGAAAATTTGGACCGCAGAATTCTCTGCGTCCAATAAAACAGTGGTCCACAATGTGTTTGCAGTGCCAGTACTCATACCAACATTTGAGCAGCTTCATTAGGCGCTTGATGAGATCCGAGCTGGACCCCTCCACCCCAAAGAAAAACACTAACAAGCTCACATGATATCCACATAAACAGTGATGTAGACCTACTCGGATAAAACGAAAACAAGGTGAGAGAAGCTAAACGTCGATCCAAAATGCCTTTGGATTTCGCATCATCCTAGTACATCCCTTGACCAAGTTTGCATACATGAGGCTGATAGCATCATAAATAAGATTGGAAGGCATCTCCTTGAGCAACACTCTTTGATAACGTAGAATATATGCCCAAAGTCGCACGACACTACTGCAACGTATCATCAGATGAAAGGATGAACCTATATGAAAGGAAGGCTATGCATGGGTATGTTAGCAGAAAGCTTTGAGACGATAATCAAAGCAGTTTATCATGGCCGAGTCGCTAGTTTACTACCGTCTACTTTGAAGTGTATACATTTGCAATCGAGGAACAGGAAATATCAATCAACTGATGCACAAAAGGGATAGAGTTGCAGGAAAAGCCGTAAAATGTGACAACCGATGCAGACTGAGTGCTGAAGAATCACGCACATTATAAGCAGTTGGCCGAAAATGTGAATACGGTATTTTAACCGATGAAACATGACGTCGTAGCTAGAACACTCTATAATGAAATCGGCCGGAAAGATAATCCCAAAGACAAAGAAAAAGAGCCCATAATAAGGTAAAAGCCATAGCCACTCGTAATAAAAAGGAATACTTGTGGAATATACCAGTGAAGATCTAAATAAAATGTAAGCACAGCAAACCTGATATAATGATTTGGGATATGTTAGAGAAACTGTGCACAGTTGTGGAAATTAGCTGCCCAGCGGATATTAACATAAAACTGAAGATCAATGAAAAAGAGAATATCTATGTCGAGCTATTGAGAAATCTACAGTTGCTCTACCCATATTACAAGATCAGATTTATACCTGTAACTTTTTGGGACCCTGAGATATGTAGCACGCTACCTAAATGCCAATCTTGAGGAATGAAGATTCTCAAAACCAGAAAGGATAAAGCTAATTCAGAGACTACAGATCCCATCCATCACTGGAACAATAAGCATCTGTAAAACTTTCCAGAAGTTTATCATTTAAACATGTGTGAGGATGTCTAGACATGTACATATATGCATGAAAATACATACATAACATAATACATACATACATACATACATACATACATACATACATACATACATACATACATACATACATACATACATACATACATACATACATACATACATATATACAAATAAAAATACTCTGTTGCTGATGTTGAATTCCAATGAAAGAGTCTTGGATCTAGTTGAGAAACCGGTTCTTTCTCTATTGGCAAGAAATCTTGAAATAAACTGAATGAGTACATACATACATACATACATACATACATACATACATACATACATACATACATACATACATACATACATACATACATACATACATATGTTTTCTAAAAATGAAATGACTTCAAGAATTATAGACTGGAAAAGCAGATTCGGTGTTGTAATCTCCAGAAATGCAAGATATTGGAACTAATACACGAAAGCAGTCAGGGACGCGAAATCAGGATGCACAACAAATATTGCTGTTATTGCCACTAATATAAGTTCTAATTGGAAATGGCATCAGAAATGGAAACACCATCTCTCCAATCTCTTCACTTAGCAATGCTCATCAAAGACACTGAGTGAACAAGTGGCGTGAATATCAGCAGAAAGCTACTAACACACTTCAGATTCGCTGATGACATTGCATTTATCACCAGAATTACAAATCGGTTGCAGATCATACTGAGATAGCTAGCCATCCGACCTTTTAAATCAACTGCATGGAAACGAAATTATGC
>NC_042999.1:52688417-52763417 GCF_006345805.1 Octopus sinensis | reverse complement strand
TTGGTTCTTTATTTCATCGACTTCAGAAGGATGAAAAGAAAAACTAATATCGGAAAGATTTCACCTAAAGAACAAATACTCAAATACTATATCGAATCTGATGATTTTTACCAGCTGATGTTGATTTCGCCCAGAGTTGAACCCAAAATTGTTTTGTCCAACCCTCTGTGATTATGTCAACTCGCTGCCGTCGAAAACGTTCAAATGACATCTATTAGTACGTTGTCCACATTTCTGCGAGCAATCCATTAAAAAATTAAGAAAAGCTGTCCACACTTATATAATGTTCTATGATTAAACTTTCACGTTGCAGTACTTGGTGGGTAATGTATCGGCTTATTAGCTCGGAGATTGGTGTAGCTATTTCTACCGTAGTTAGACTGAATATAAATCACTTGATACTATATATCTCGCTTTACCTGGTTGTCGACAATCTCTACATCAAATTTTGATAGTATTCTCATCAAAATATGAACTTATGTTAACTGCAAAAAACTAATCTTATTGTAATCTGAACAGGCAAATTATGGAAATCACGTGAATAATCATTCTTTACACAACTGTTTTAATTTGCAATTATCCTCTTATTCTCTTATATGCTTCAGCCGTGAGGTTGTGGCCATGTACAGGATTGAACCCTGGTAACATTTTCAAGCCGTTCTTTTATGCATTTATCACTTTGACCTTGTATTTTGCAGATTAGATCGATTTTACATGAACTAGGACATTGCATGGGATTAAATCATGAACATAGCCGCCCGGATCGTGATCATTATATAACCGTATATCGACACAGAATAAATAGTTACCATAATTTCGAGAAAATCAGCCGCGACAAAGCATTCACTTTTGGTATACCTTATGACTATTACAGCATCATGCATTATCACAGCCGCGTAAGTAGCTGTACAAAACAAGTCGTCTCAAATTTCTTCTCTTTTTCTTTCTAAGCTATACAATCTGAGGCCGATTTTGCATTTCATCCTTTCGAGATCAACAAAGATAAGAACCGGTTGAGTCCTCTGGTCGATGTAATCGACTTAACTACTTAGAGGTAAGAGTATAAAATACTGCGTTCTTCTGCCGAGCCATGTCAAGCCAGTGTTGTAGAGTAGGCTCATCAAACCAGTAGAGTCTCAAGCTCAAATTCACAACTTGCACACCAGGCCATGATTATTGGAGAGAACAGTATGACGTCCTTACCCTCCAATGATTAATTAACATTTTAAACATAAAACTGATAATCTCTTGTGTTATCACTTGTTTTTCTTCATTTGTACATATCAAATTTTATTTTTAATATATATTTTTTTGTGCATAATCATATCGACTGGTGATGGTGTAACATAATTAGCGAGTGAAAGCGATCACAAAGCGCTCTATGACATCCATTAATCTTCCTTTTCACCGCCTGAGTCGTTTAAACACTATGGAAACATGAATGTCATACAAACACGAAAAACCCAAAAATTATATAGGCGTGCCTGTGTGGTAAGAAGCTTGCTTCCCAACTACTTGGTTCCGGGTTCAGTCCCACTGTGTGGCATCTTGTGCAATTATTTACTGATATAACCTGGGACCGACCAAAGCCTTGTAAGTGGATTTGATAGACGGAAACTGAAAGAAACCTGTCGTATATATCATCATCATCATCATCATCATCATCATCAAGGTTTAACGTCCATCTTCCAAGCATACATTAGTAGGACGGGTGACAGGAGCCGCCAGGTAGAAACACTACTCTAGTCTACTGTGTTTGTTTTGGCAGGGATTTTACAGCTGGATTCCTTCCTAACACCAACCACTATATATATATATATATATTTATGTGCGTGTCTCTGTGTCCATGTCTGTCCCCAGCCACCATCACTTGAAACCGATGCTGGTGTTTGTCCTGTAAATTAGTGGCTCAGCAAGAGTGAGTGGGGTCAATTTCTTCGACTAAAAAGCCCTTCGAGTCGGTGCACTAGTATGTCCGCAGTCAAATAATTAAAACAAGTAAAAGAATATATATATATATATATATATATATATATATAGAGAGAGAGAGAGAGAGAGAGATGTATGTATAATAGAAATTTATAGAAAAACAAAGGAAAAAGACAGGTGTATGAACAACTAGCAGGTGTTTTAGTTTGACGCTCGAGAATATGGACAAGTCTTTTACGTTTCGAGCCTACGCTCTTCAACAGAAAAGAATAAGAGAAACTAAACAGAGAGAGAATGAAAAACAAGAGTTTGTAGATTTAGTAGTCAAGCATGGTGAATGATTAGAAAAAGATTTCAAAGTTGTTGAAAGTGAGATAATAAACTACTGGTGACACAAAATGAATGTGCGCGCGCGTGTGTATGAGAATGGTGTCTGTGAATGTGTAAGTTTTATGAATAGAGGCTAGTGACTCAGACGTGTGTGAGTGTGTGCGTCTGTAACGTGTCTTTTGTGTGTAGCAGGTAAGGTGTGCTTTTTGACGTATATTATTTATTAAGGCTTCTTTCACTAATCTAGGATGGTTACTTGAAGAACTAATATACTTTAGGTTCTCATTCAACGTATGGAATGGATGGATCTTATTAGTGACTAGATTAAGGTTGACGTCTAGATAATTTACTGCATAATGCTCATTCTCTATAGATATCCCTCGGTCATAATTCTTAAAGAACTTGTACATTTTCTTCTTAAGGCATTCTAATGACCTATTAGTGCAATTCCTAGATATAAGTAGCAGGTCGTCCCTATAAAGACCACCCTCTATATTCGTAAATTCTATTTGTAGTTCAGATAAGAGATATACACCTGCAAGATCGGTAACCTCGGCTGAATCCGGGACACCCATGGGTATATCAAAACAATCTCTAATGTCTTTTCTTGGCCATAGTTTATATTTTATAATAGATTTCCTCGTGGCCAACACCACTTTGACTTCTTCAAATGACATATTTACCTTTCTCGTGGCAAATGATAGGGCCTTATGTAAAGCCACTTCTTTATAAATGAATAATAATTCTCTATATCAATTTGAAGGAATTTATATCTAATTTTATTCTTAATATTATTAAACCATTTTATAGTATCTCGGTTACAATTCCAGAGTTTAAGATTACCTAACTTATTTAATTTTACTATATATTTATCTAAAATTAATTTACTAAGTCTACCTATATCTGACTTGCTAGGGCATATTAATCTTATTGGGGGTTTGAGTAAAAATTAACCTTATGGTCTTTAATCGTTATTCTTGGATGTATCGGGATATATGGTTCAGTTCTATTGTCAATACCATATTTAACCATAATTTTTGTGGAAATTACGTTAATATTATCTAAATAATTTTTATTAACTACCTTATATTTTTTCATTATTCTCTTTCTAGTAGTTTTTCATCGAGTGATGTATCCAGTCTGTATAAATTCCTGGTCTTAATCAGATTGCACTATAACTCCATTCTGATTATTTAATATTTCAATTTTTCTAGCTAAGTTTCTGAGATGCTTGTTGTGTCCGTTAGGGTATTTTTTTAAATTTGATATTTTTCACAATATTCCATATTTTCTCCTCGAAGTCCTGTACAATTCTATTATTGGGAGGTTCCTGCTTAGATTTGAAGTTTCTCTTTATATGGTCTATATCTTCCGTGTTAGTGTTATTCTTATTAAGATTGTTGTTATTGTAGTAGTGAGCCTTCCATTTCATTATATTTATAAAGTTTTTAGCTGGTTAATTTGTATATGTTAATTCCGGCTGGGAATAGGTATATCCTTCAAGGATGAGTGCCACTCTATCACCTCTATCCTATCTGAAAGGTCCATATCTGACATCTATAAGAGGTCCTACTGGTAGAACCAATTGTATGATTAATTTAAATAATTTGGGAAAACAAATTTCCAAATCAATCGGGTACAACCCATCAGCATTATAGGCTTCTACATATCGTACCTGAAGGTTCTATTTATTATATATTTATATATTTATCTATAAATATACAAAATATCTGATAAAAGTCAATATCAATTCAATTTGGGGGGATTAATCGATATGCGGGTATCCTATTTCAGATAAAACAAAAACAACCTAATGAGTATATCTGAAAGTAATCTCATGGTATCAGTTTGAACATCCCGAAATAATAAGTTATATCCTTTAGTAAAGGATATAACTAAAATTACCAGCAGGGTATATTTTATACTTCATTAATTATCTCCTACTTTAGCTAATACTTAAATTTATTATATGAAGGAATGTGTTTCAGTATTGAAAGATTACAATATATATACATATACAAGACTGTATACATATATATATATATATATATATGTATATGTATATATATATATTTATATATATAATTATTTGAGGGAATATAAATCCAAACAGGGAAAAAATTCAATTTAGAAATACTAAATCAACTTTCACACAATATAATATATATATATATATATATATATATATATAAAACATTAGTAAAAACACATTTTATCAATTCAAAATGAACAATTAAATTACACCATCTATCTAATATCTAATGATATTTTATTATATATATAAATACATATATGCAATCGTCAGATTTGCAATTATTCCAACACATCTTCAGGATGTTTTTTAAAATAGTATATATCTAATTTTACATCCCTTTAAAAAATAAGCAATACAATTAAGCATTAAAGATTAAAAATTAAGAATTAAAAATAAAAAATAACAATTATAATTTGTAATACTAAGAATTAAAATTTATAAATTATACATTATAAATATGAATTAGTATATATATATATATATCATGTAAAATCAAGTATATGTCAAATACAGAATGTGAGATATAAAATTATACATCAGAATAAAAATGTGCATGTTTAAATGTGATATATAACAAGAAAAATTTAAATACATATTTTCCATTTTTTTTTTGCTATTACTAAAATGGTGATTAGAGGAAGAGGATAGCAGGGAACTATGGGTATTTATAAGTGAATAGTACAAAAGGGGTAATTACTCTATACATACCTTTAATTTTAAATTATCCTCTATTATTATTTTAAAATTTACCTATATTGGGAGATATATATAATTTTAGTAATATTTAATTCATATATTTATTTAAATTAAGTCTATTCAAGAATATTGATATATACGTTGTGGTATCAAAACGTTCCGAACTAGTTTTGTGGCGCGCCAATATATGTCAGCACATGGTTGCCTACGCCATTAGACCCACCAGTGACCTTCGTGATGTTTTTACTTCGCAAGAACTGAAATTTCACGTGTATGCTGCAGTCTGCGAATTTTTTAATTTTTTTTATGGATTTTGAACAAAGATCCAATGTGTAATTTTGCGTTAAATTTGGGAAGCCCGCTACAGAGACATTTAGCATACTTCGGTAAGCTTACAGCGACGAAGCAATGGGTCGTAGGTAATGAATCTAGTGGGACAGGCACTTCAAAATCTGACTAACATCCCTAGAAGACAATGGGTGATCTTGAACATTTACCACGAGTGTCACACCCGGAATGTAATAATGAGCTTCGAGAATTCATCTCCTTGGGTCAGGCCGTCAATCGAGAGTTTTACTGCGATGTTTTGAAGCGTTTCAGCGAGGATATTTGGCGAAAGCGACCGGATCTGTGAGGCGTGAAGAACTGGATTCTTCACTGAGCCTCCCCACCGCCACCCTGACTCGTGAGTTTCTCGTCAAACATAACATGATATCGCTTTCGCACCCGCTCTATTTACCAAATTTAGCTCCTGCAGACTTTCATCTCCTCTTCAAGATGAAAATGCAATTCAAAGTCCGCCGTTCGTTTTAACGCCGTTGTCGAGATCGAGAGTGAATTATAGAAGGTCCTCGACTCGCTTACGGAAAACAACTTTTAGGCCGGATTCCGAAAGTGGAAGGAACGTTACAACTGGTGTAATGCTACTAAAGGTGACTATTTCGAAGAAGATGCTGTTTAAACTTAGGTAATTAAATTACTTTTTTAATAAAAAATATCTAATTCTGGATGGTGATGTTGACGATAAGTTCGGGAACCTTTTAATACCACCTCATATATGTTCGCGTACGTGAGATGTTCATTAAAAATTTCCCCTGACCCACTTTGCAAGGAATGGGATAAATGAATCTTGGTATAATTATTATTCCTTCTCTACATGGCCACCACCAATGGTGACATACTTCTCCCATTGCTTTATGTAGATGTAAAGCTCTCGTTGTAGAAGTCGGTAGGTTGCATCTGGAGCCAAGACTTTACCTCAGAAATAAGTTCACCATCCTCTGAAAAGTGCTTCCTCTTCAAAATATACTTAATGGTTGGAAAGAGGTGAAAGTCAGATGGTCGGGAGAGTAAGGGGGATGAGGAAGGATTTCATAGCGGCGGAAGTTTTCTTTCATCTGGACAGCATGTGTATTTTAAACTGGGGAATTCTTTTGGAGGAGGCGGACTCCTTTGGTCAGTCTGCCACGCCTCTCTGCTTTGATGGCATCCCGCAGTTTCTGCAGCAGAGAAGCATAATCGTGGTACCCTTTGCTAGAAAATCCATCATCACTACTCCGGGTTGGTCCCAAAATACTGTGAGAAACTCCTTGCCAGCTGAGTCTGAGGGTTGGACACGGGATTTTAGTCTCAAAGTCATAGTGATGGACCCATATTTCATCCCGTGTGATAAGTCTGCCGATAGAAGTCCTCCTCGTTTTCCTGGCACATTGTGAGCATCAGGGGAATTCATCGCTCAGACAACTTCCACATGTGCAAATGTTTGTGAATAATTTTCCCTCAGACCCAACACCTGTCTTCACTTGGATTAGCTACCGAATAGTTATACGAATGTACAAACAGCTTGTTCACTTGTATAAAACATGTTTTGTGGGGTTTTTAGAAGAGGACATTGTTTTTGTATTTTTTGAGTGAGGTTCCAAGACAATGGAGATGGATTGATATAAGTAAGTAGATAGGCTGATGAATAGATGGATAGATAGATAGAGGAAAAAATAGATAGATAGTCAGACAGACAGATCGGTCGAGGGAAAGAGAGAGAGAGGGAAGGGGTATCCACTTTCCTATTCACCAGTCATTCATTTATTTAATTACTTGTTCCTTTACCATTATGTTGAAATGGGTTTAAGGATGGTGACCACTTAACAAAAAAACTGGTGTGGTTTGGTATTCACTGAAAGTCTTTTTGCTTTCTATCTCTTTTTCTTTTCTCTCCACCTTTTCCTTTTCTTCTTTCTTTTTCTTTCCTTTTTTCCTCCTTTGTTTTTCACCTCTTTGAGTTATATTTACAATATATCCCTTTCAAACATTCATTTTTGGAGGGATTATTTTCATAAAGTGTAGTTCTGATTGAAAATACATTAGTATATTTGCAAACTAACAAAAAAAAATTAATCAGTAAATAAAATAAAACGAATATATATATATATGCTGCTGAGACACCATTAGGTCAAGCCTGACCATGGGATTGCACCTAGAAAGTTACCCTCTCAAGCACAAGTTCGGGCAAGGTTGTTTATAGAAGACCACCAGTCGCCCATGCATACAGGCCGCCCCTCTGCACGCCACCAGTGTTATCCAAGGGAAAGGCAAAGGCCAATACAGCTTGGCACCAGTGACGTCGCAACTCATTTCTACATGGAGCAACATAAAATAAAGTGTCTTGCTGAAGAACACACCATGCAGCCCAGTCCGGGATTCGAACTCACAACCGCACGATCATAAGCTCGACGCTCTAACCACTGAGCCATGCGCCTTCACTGAATATGTATGTATGTATGTATGTATGCATGCATGTATGTATGTATGTATGTATGTATGTATGTATGTATGTATGTATGTATGTAGTCATAAAACGAGATAGATGAGTGACAACCTTGCCACTGGTGGTGGTGTAACACACCATACTAATCATATCTGTCGGGCATGTCGAAGAGAGTGTAATTCGGCAGGAGGACTTAAACGACATGCAAAGGTACATGAAGCCCAGTTACAACTACAGCCGGCTATTACCAGTAAAGGTCTCAGTTGCCAATTTTGTACAAGACATTGTAGATCTTTAGCTGGTCTAAAAAGTCACATGCGATCACATCACCAGTAACAGCTAAGCTTCGTGCAATGGCCATACTCGATAACGAGGGGGCAGCCATTAATTTTTTTTTAAATGCATATGTTTTTATATATATATATATATATATAATATATATATATATATATATATATATATATATATATATACGTAAAGCTAGAAAATCTCAATGTTATACATATATATATCTGAAAATTTGTAGAAATAAGCCAAATTTAAAATAAAGAATTCAAATTCTCCACTTTACCTTCAAACATTCAATTTTAGGGAGGATTCCTTGATGAAGTGTGTGTGTGTGTGTGTGTGTGTGTGTGTGTGTGTGTGTGTGTGTGTGTGTGTATGTGTGTGTGTGTGTGTGTGTGTGCGGTGTGTATGTGTGGTTGGGAATAGGTTAATACTGAGTCACTTCGATCACACCTCATTCAATTCTATGAAATTGCGTTAGAGGACATTAGTATAACACTTACGAAACATAATGTCTCCGCTTTTGTTTCAAACATCCAACTTTGGAGAGAATTTTCTGATAAAATGTAGTTCCATTGCTTTTCGGTATTGTGGATCGTCGTGTGCACATTTGCAAAAGGGAAAATTTTTGAATTTTCCGTCGCCACATATTTCCAGACGCTTACCTAATGGAATCTTGCGTAATTCTTCTTGTCGGATATGTTGCCTGTGGATTTTTGCCCGTTGGCAAAGGGAATTATTTGTTTCGCCAATGTAATTTCCTTTGTAGTTTGGGCAGGTAAGTGAAGTATTTGAGGTTTTGCGTTTTGCAGTTCATACCTGCATTTATTTTGAAAAGGGATCCACTCTTGAATTTTATGCGGGAACCAATTACCAAGTATTTGAAGTTGTTGCATGTTCCACATCTCCTATTTCCACATTCTTTCACCAATAATTCTGAGTCATTCTCTGATTTGAATTCTGCCCTTGTGGGGTGTTTTTTAATATTTTTGCGTTGGTGTCTTCTATTCCCTAAGATGTTTTTTTTCTTTTTCAATCAGAGTTTTCATTTTGGGGCTTTGTAGGAGTATAGGTAAGTCCGAATTTATGGCGTGAAAGATGTTGGTTATTCCAGGACTGTGTCTATTAATGAACGGAATCGTGTTTTCATTAACTTTTTCCTTAGGTGTCCGTAGTTGGGTGATGTTCAATTTCATCGCCTTTTTAATCCCCTCATTAATTAATCTTAATGGGGTATTTCTGCATTGTGAGTAAGCTTTTGAGTTCGTTGAGTCGGATTTCAAGTATTTTGGGGTCAGTCACTATAGCACAGATGCGTCTTGCCATGCTGTCTAGGACGTTTTGCCCGATGTGAGATGGATGGCAAGAGTAGAATTTAAATATTGATATGTGTCAGTTTTTTTTGTAAAATATGCTTGTTGTAACTGGAATTCTGTATTTTTATGTGAATATCCAGGAATGGTAGTTCATTACAACTGGCTTCTATCGTGAATTTGATGGATGAGTGAAGGATGTTCAGTATTTTGTTAAATACGAAGGCGGCGAGCTGGCAGAAACGTTAGCACGCCGGGTGAAATGCTTAACGGTATTTCGTCTGCGTTACGTTGTGAGTTCAAATTCCGCCGAGGTCGACTTTGCCTTTCATCCTTTCGGGGTCGATAAATTAAGTACCAGTTACGCACTAGGGTCGATGTAATCGACTTAATACCTATGTCTGTCCTTGTTTGTCCTCTCTGTGTTTAGCCCCTTGTGGGTAATAAAGAAATAAGTATTTTGTTAAATACATTGAGATCTTAATACGATTTTTCCCACAAGATGAAGCAATCCTCAAGTAAGCGTTTCCACTTTTTAATGATATATTTCTTGTATTCCTGATCAAAAACTTTTTTTACTTCCTCAAAGTTTTTCTTCCAAATATCCCATAACTAAGTTTGCATATGAGGGCGCATATTGCTAAATGGTCATCATCCTTAAACCCATTCCAATACAATGGTAAAGGAAAAAATAATTAAATAAATGAATGACTGGTGAATAGGAGGGTGGATACCCCTTCTCTCTCTCTCTCTCTCTCTCTCTCTCTCTCTCTTTCTCTCTTTCACTCTACCCGTCTGTCTGTTTGTCTCACTATAAATCTATCTATTTATCTATCTATCTATCTACCAGCCTATCTACCTACCTATATTTCTATAAATCCGTCTCCATTGTAGTGGAACCTCACCCCAAAAAACAAAAACAATGTTCTCTTCTGAACCCCCCCCCCAAAAAAAAACATCTGTTTTCTATAAATAAACAAGCTATTTGTACATTCACAGAATTGTATTTGATTAGTTCTAGAGAGGAACGAAAGCGCTAATAATGAAGAAATAAGAGGATTTTTTTCCAAAATTCTGACGACCTCTCTCTGTCTCTGTCTGTCTGTCTCTCTCTCTCTCTCTCTCTCTCCATATATATATATATATATATGACTGCTCCATCATGAGAGATGATAGTCGTCCCATCAAAACACACACCACACACCATCACACAGTACAATTACTCCGTTGATGAGCCTTTAGATGACTTTTAAGACCAGTTTCCGACTGATAGGGTTTAAAACACAAGTGACATATTATTCAAGCTCTATATCTTTGCCCTTTCGAATCTCATTCTGAAGGAATATTTTTGTGAATTAGCATATGTGTTTTAAGTCCAGATATTGTCTTACAAGTTTTTTGACATATGACAGAAGTCGTCAGAGGTGGTTGGTGTCCAAGAGGTGGTTGGTATTCAAGAGCTCGTTGGTGTCCTATCTGCTCATTACGATTTTCATGTGATATCATATGGTTCACGTATCCTGCTTTTGACAACAGAACGCGGTCACATATAATACAAATCCAATGTTCACTGTTGATTACAGTTCCAATTGTTCCTTTGCAGCAGGCCATTTTCAGTTCAGAGTGTTGAATCATTTTTTCCTCCCAGGCATGGCAACCAGTTCTAAAAGCACCTCTCCACTTATTCCGATCTAGAGCATTATTTTCCCAATACTTTTGTTCTTATCTAGTTTCTCCAGGTTTTTCTTCACACAGTTTTTATACCTTTTCTTCGGCTTATGTTGTGGTCGCTTACCAGAGTTGAGCTTACCCTAGAAAAGACGCTTTGGCAAACGCTCGTCTTTCATTCTAATAACATGTCCCGTCCATCTTATTTGAGACAAGATAACAAGTTGTTCAAGTGAGCTGCAACGTACCATGCGCAAAACGTCTGTATATGGTGTGGAACATTCCCATTTCATTCCTAAGATACGTCTGAGGCACTTATGATGAAATTCCTCCAGCATTTTTATATGATGCTTGTAAGTGATCCATGTCTCACTTAAATAAAGAAGTGCAGACAATACACACTTTATAGAAACTGATTTGTGTCTGCAGGTAAATACCTCTGTCCGCTCATACTCGCTTTTCCAGCTTTCCAAATGCAACACTTCCTTTCCCTATTCAATAGTATATCTCTGGATCATGACTACCATCTCTTAACAGTGTGCTTCTTAGTTAAACAAAGGTGTTAACAACTTCCAACCGTGTTCTCTTCACAAAAATGTTTGGTTCAGAATATATTTGTCCTGACACGGGAGTAAACATTACTTTGGTTTTCCCCAAAATAATTGTGAATCCGAAATGTACACATGCAATGGAAAATGTGTCCCTTCAATGTTGCATATCCTCCTTTGAGTGTGCCAACAAATCAACATCATCAGCATAATTCTCTGACAAATATTTCGAAAGTCTTTGCTTTGCAGTTAAACTGGGCCAAATTAAAAAGATGACTAGATGTCAGAAATCTGATTCCGATTCCCCTGTTGCAATCCTTGAAAGCATACCAAAGTAATGCAGCAAAGTAGAGAAAAGTGTAAGGGCAGGAATATCTCCCTATTTGACACCGTTGTCCACCGAAAATCCAAGAGACAGCTCACCATTAAAGACCACCTGAGCTTTCATGTTCCAGTGTATTTCTTTAAAAACTGCGCACAACATGTGCTGACAACAAAGTTTAAACATTTGCTCCTCCAAGCATTTCTCTTGAACCTGCCTCACAGAACATATCACGTCCATTGTTCCTCGTTCTGATCTGAGACCTCATTGTCCTTCAGGAATCACATGTGGACACACATTCTCAACAAGACGATCTAACATGATCCTTGAAAATATCTTCTTAGTGTGTGCTAGAAACGTTATCCCTCTAGAATTACAACACACTGCTTTAGGGTCCTTACACTTGTATAGAGAGATTAGAATGTCATTTATCCATTCCTGTGACACAGGAGATTCATTCCAAACTCAAGTTATCTGGATATGAATTTCAGATGAAATATGATCCCCTCCTGCTTTCAGAATTTCAACTGGAACGCAATCCAATCTAGGAGCTTTTCCTGATCTCAGTTTACGTAATGCCAGATTTACTTCATCAATGGAAGGTTTATCATTCAATGTGTTGCACTATATCTCTTTGTGGAGTGTTGTTTATGTCCATATTCACTACAGACAGATCTTGGAAAAGATCTGCAAAGTATTCCCCGTCTATTCATTATTCCAGGAGGATCTTTAATAACCTCATTTCCATCTTTCGAATTCAAGGGAACATATGATGATAAAGATTGCAGTCCAAAAGCTTGCCACAATAAACTATAGAAACTTTTAATGTCTTTCCTGTACTTCCTCAGACAAATTCCTCCACCTCTTTAAGCCTCCTGAGTTCTTTTTGCAAGTCTGCTTTCTGAGACCTGTACAACTTTTCTAGTTGCACTATGTTCTTAACGTTTGGGTCAAGAAGCTTTTCATGAGTGGACCTCTTTCTTGCTAAAAGCTGATTTATCACTGTATCATTGGAACCAAACCAGTCTCGGTTTATATAATTACCAATAATTTTTTAACAATTTCCTCATTCGATTTAAACAGCATTTTATTCATTCGATTTCCTCCATCGAATTTCATCCTTTCGACTTCATTCTCTGATGAATGGATATACTTCCCAACGATGCTTATCAAATTTAGATTTCATTTTAAGAGGAAGTATATTCAAGAAATGATCAGAAGAACTTTTAAACGTTTTAAAACCTTTTTACTATCATAGCTGTACTTTATCCATTAATAAAATATTGCTAATATTATATACTTGTCCTTATTATCATTAAGATATAACTTCCACTATTTTACTCTGTAAGATATATATATATATATATATATATATATTATATATATATATATATATATTATAAATATATATATATAGTTATATATATATATATTATATATATATATATATATATATATATATATATATATATATATATATAATAAATATTAGGGAATAAATCCAAATTTACAGGGAAAAAATCAGATTTAGGATTAAATCCAATTTTATAGTAAAATATTATATAATATTAATTCGAGACAAAACCACTATTTTGCAAATCAAACAAGGAAAGACTTAATCAATACATAAAAAAATTTTAATATAAAGTAAATAAACCGCCACTACAATTGTTTCATGTCTTCAAATGACATTCGTCAGGTGGATTTCCGATCTTCTAATCAGTTTTAATTTAATAAATTAAAACTGACTAGAAGATCGGAAATCCACCTGACGAATGTCATTTGAAGACATGAAACAATTGTAGTGGCGGTTTATTTACTTTATATTAAAATTTTTTTATGTATTGATTAAGTCTTTCCTTGTTTGATTTGCAAAATAGTGGTTTTGTCTCGAATTAATATTATATATATATATATATATATATATATATACTTCCTCCATAGAAGGTGTATCATCTATGTATTGCACTATATATTTGTGGAACGTTGTTTATAAAATCCATGTTCGTATATGTTTGCGTGTATATTTGTATGTGCGTGTGTTTGCGTGTGCATGTATGTACGTAACGTTATTTCATTCGGGTAGACATATAGAAAAGTAGAAAAGAAGCTGAAAATGTACTGGAATCTATTTAGATATTTTATTTTTAGAATTTTTCTAATTTTCAAAAGGTCAGTATTTTTGCGGGGGCGGAGTGGCGAAATTCGATTACATCTACCGTAGTGCTCAACTGGTACTTATTTTCCCGACCCCGAATAGAAGAAACGCAAAGTTGACCTCGTGAGGATCTACACCTAGGACGAAAAGTTGAAAGAAATGCCGCTAAGTTTTTTAATTCTGGGGCGGTACCGATTTTACTAGCTCGTCGTCTCATTTGAATAACTGCACCGAGCTGTTAGAAACGTTAGCATATCGGGCAAATTGATGAATGGCATTTCATGGGTCTTTACGTTCCCTGTTCAAATACCCCCGAGAAGGACATCGCCTTTCATCCTTTCGAGGTCGATAATATAAGTAACAGTTAAACACTGTTGGGGGTCAAAGGACTTGTGCCAAACTTTGAAATTAAAATGGGTGTAAAGAACATTATTGACTCATGAATGTTATGTAATGTACGGTGTGTTTAGGTTGGGGACATACATACCAAACTGTTACTGATACGCTTCTTGTTACAGTTTCTGCGTCCGTCCGACTACAAAACCACAAATCATATTCAGTATTTGTATTTCACTTATTGCTATTTCATCAACTTTAATAACTTAAAATTTATTTTGCTAGCCTCACTCAAGTTTGTGATTTCCCATAATAGCTACTTCTGTACAAAAAATAATGACACTTGCTTTCAAAACTGAAGTGCAGCTTGCAAAGTTGGAAAGTGCAGATTGTGCAATTATTGAGACGCTGTAGGAGAGCAAAGATAAAAATTCTTAGAGAATGAACGAGGTGATTAGTAAGCCTTCACTCATATACTGGGGCAGCAATTTGGGTGAGGGTATAATTCGACGTCAGCGACACCAGGACGCTACTTATTTTATTGACATCGAAAGGATAAATGGGAAAGTCGGCCTTAGCAGTATTTGAACTCGGAACATACAGATGGGTGAATACTGCTAAACATTTTGTTCGGCCTACTAACCATTCTACCAGGCCACCGCTTTAACCTTCACTCAAATGTTACGATATACCATTGGCACTGTGACTCATAGCGTGCTCATCTCTTTCTATATTTGCCAAATTTTCCTTTATGTTATCAAGCTGCTTATCATCTTTTTATCATCATTTCTCTTGTATATCACACAGAATAACATTTACGTTCAATCTCTTCACTTAGAGAAGTCTCTTTAGATCCAGAATTCTCTGGAAATCTAAATACATAAATATGTAATGGTGTCTGTCTGTGTGTGTTTTGGGGGCTACTCTAACTCTTCCCACACTGTCCAACCGATTTTAATGATTTGGGGCACATAGGTAGATCACATGCCCTGAATTTCAAATAAGGCCGGAATATTTCGAAAACTCGATAATACTCAGTTGGTATCGATTTTTGTGAGCTTAATCGGGCGTTTGAATGAAAATTCCCATAACGACGTTATTTTTCCTGCAGCTTTTGCATTTTTTCACGTGTAAAATTTCAACAAAATCAATAGAATAGTCACTAAAGAAACGCTTATTCAATACAAAGTCGGAGGTGGGCTAAGCTTCAACACGGAAAACACGAGCAACGCCGGGTCCAATAACTACGAGAAATAAGCTTCAACCCATCAAAACCTGAATGGTACACAGCAGATTAATGAATGGATATCAAGTTTCGGGGAAATTTAAACCTATTTGATAAATTTATATATCTGGATTTATTGTTGTTGGATTTCTGTTATATATTTTAGAATTTCGCGAATAGTTACGAAGACAATATTGTCACTAAAGATAAAAGAATGATGTCCGTTATCGGGAGATATGAAAACCTAAGCTTCTACAATTACAAATTGGTTTACATGATGTATAATTGTGGTGGTGAGTAGTCAAACCTTTCAATAATATATATAACTTGACAAATAACTATTTCCAACGTTGCTCTACTACTACTACTACTACTACTACTACTACTACTACTACTACTACTGCTGCTGTTGCTGCTGCTACTACTACTACTACTACTGAATAGAATATACTAATATTTCATGAAATGGCTCTGCTCTATATTACTGGGTATGATTCAAAGTGTCAGCTGTCCACAACCGACAGACTCAAGCGACACTCATATACTAATCATGATTCAAGAAACCTGCAGAAGACCCTTAAAGTTCCAGGCAACGATGACTTTTTAGGGATTATAATTATTATTATTATTATTGAGTGAGAGAGCAGTTCATGCCATCAAAGTGACACTGGGGTAAAATATACGAAAACCAATATACCCATCATGACTACCCGTCTGATAAGGGTACACCAGGCACATGCATCACAACCATATGTGCGCGACATGGTGATCTCATATCAAGATAAACAGCACATGACCTTGCAGGCGGGGCCCAGTTAGAATTTTCTTCAGGTTGAGTAGCCCATCCCGCTCAAAAGGTCCCTGAATAAGGGTTGTTTAAGGATGTTGAAAGAACCACTCGTGTTTCCAGAGGTGAATTATTCAAACTCTAAAGAATCCCTCTCAACACATGGCTATGATGCTCCCCCACTACTTCTGCTCGTGATCAGAGATGCACATATCGTCAGCCACTAAGGGACATGCTCAACTGGTTAAAGTCGAACAACTGACAAGCAAATCTGTGGTATTGAGCAGAATATTTGCTGTAGCCCATCTTTTATACCAAGACAAAACAATGTACATGATAACACTTCCAATCAGTTAAGATCAGAAGCCATGAAAGCCACTGCCTGGTACTGCATCAGAGCATTTATTATTATTATTATTATTATTATTATTATTATTATTATTATTATTATTATTATTATTATTCAGTAGTTTTATTTTTTAGCGTGCTTTCACTTCACTAACGATCGCAGCTCTGTGTGCCTTAGGTATGTGCTGTGATTTGTTGTGATGCTCTGATGGTTATTGTATGGAACGTGTTCTGCGTAGGATTTGTGCAGTGCCTAGTAGTGCAATTTTCTGTATGTTATATGTGTTTGTAAATCCTGGTGTTTTTGTTATATATTTGTCTGAATATTTTTTTATCATGCCTAATGCACCTACTATGATAGGAATTGTTTCTGTTTTTAGATTCCACATTCTGGTTACTTCTATTTCCAGGTCTTTGTATTTTGAAAGTTTTTCCATTTCTTTTAGAGACACGTTGTCATCTGCCGGTGTTGATACATCAATTAGAAAGCATTTTTTTCTTCATGATCTCTGACAACTATATCTGGTCTGTTGGCTTAATTTCTCTATCTGTGTGTATCGGCATATCCCAGAGTATGGTTGCTTTCTCGTTTTCTGTGACCTTTACTGGTGTGTGCCTATACCATCTTTTTTCTGTTGTTATTCCATAATGTTGGCATAGCTTCCAGTGTATGTAGGTTCCAACTCTGTCATGTCTGTGAATATAATCCTTCTTAGCCAGGACTGGGCAGCCAGAGATAATATGATTTATTGTTTCTTTTCCATCTCCACATATTCTGCAGTTACTTGTAATATTTCTTTTCATTACATGTTTTTGGTAATTTCTGGTGGGGAGGCTTTGGTCTTGTGCTGCAATTAAAAATCCCTCTGTCTCTGCTTTGAGTCCTGAGCTTCTCAACCATTGCTGGGATTTTTCTTTGCCTATTTCTCTTGCGTTTAGTATAGTCCAGTATTTACCATGAAGGGGCTTTTCTTGCCATCGTTTTATCATGGTTCGTTGCTGTTCTGTTTTTATTATTATTATTATTATTCAGTAGTTTTATTTTTATAGCGTGCTTTCACTTCACTACCGAGCGCAGCTCTGTGTGCCTTGGGTATGTGCTGTGATTTATTGTGATGCTCTGATGGTTATTGTATGGAAAGTGTTCTGCGTAGGATGTGTGCAGTGCCTAGTAGTGCAATTTTCTGTATGTTATATGTGTTTGTAAGTCCTGGTGTTTTTGTTATGTATTTGTCTGAATATTTTTTTATCATGCCTAATGCACCTACTATGATAGAAATTGTTTCTGTTTTCAGATTCCACATTCTAGTTACCTCTATTTCCAGGTCTTTGTATTTTGAGAGTTTCTCCATTTCTTTTAGAGACACGTTGTCATCTGCCGGTATTGATACATCAATTAGAAAGCATTTTTTTTCTTCATGATCTCTGACAACTATATCTGGTCTGTTGGCCTTAATTTCTCTATCTGTGTGTATCGGCATATCCCAGAGTATGGTTGCTTTCTCGTTTTTTGTGACCTTTTCTGGCGTGTGCCTATACCATCTTTTTTCTGTTGTTATTCCATAATGTTGGCATAGCTTCCAATGTATGTAGGTTCCAACCCTGTCATGTCTGTGAATATATTCCTTCTTAGCCAGGACTGGGCAGCTAGAGATAATATGATTTATTGTTTCTTTTCCATCTCCACATATTCTGCAGTTACTTGGAATATTTCTTTTCATTACATGTTTTTGGTAATTTCTGGTGGGGAGGCTTTGGTCTTGTGCTGCAATTAAAAATCCCTCTGTTTCTGCTTTGAGTCCTGAGCTTCTCAACCATTGCTGGGATTTTTCTTTGTCTATTTCTTTTGCGTTTAGTTTAGTCCAGTATTTACCATGAAGGGGCTTTTCTTGCCATCGTTTTATCATGGTTCGTTGCTGTTCTATTTTTAGTTTGGATTTCATTTGTTCTATAGCTTTTGTTGTTTCTTCATCATCTTCTTCTTCTTCTTCGTGTTTATTAGGTGGTATGATTTCTTTTTTGTATTTGTCAGCTTCCTTAAATACTGAGAACAGTTTTTTGTTTTGCTCGTGTTTTGCCGCTATCTGGATCAGTTTTCCTTCCTTCTGAAGTAGATATTTTTGCAGTCCTATGGTGGTTATTTTATAGTAGTTTTCCAGCTGTATAAGGCCTCTACCACCTTCTATACGTTGTATATATAGTCTTTCTATGTCAGATTTTGGGTGATGCATCTTCGATCCTGTCATTATTTTTCTTGTTTTCCTATCTATTTTGGTCAGTTCATTTCGTGTCCAGTTAAGGATATTGTAGCTGTAACTTATAACTGGGACAGGTAAAGTGTTGATACCTATTATCTTGTTTTTAGCATTGAGCTCTGTGTTTAGTATTGATCTAACTCGTCTATAATATTCTTTTTTTATATTCTCTTTCATTTGTGTGTGTTGTGTCTTATCTAGTTCATGGATTCCTAAGTATTTGTAAGTTTGGTTTTGGTCTAATTCTTTTATTTCATTGGTTTTATCTAGTGTGATGTTGTTACTCTTTACTAGTTTTCCTCTTTTCATGGTTACTTTGGCGCATTTTTCTAATCCAAATTTCATATCTATTTCTTTGGTAAATCCATGAACTGTCTTTAATAGTGTTTCCAGCTGTTTGTCATTTGCAGCGTATAGTTTTAGGTCATCCATATACAAAAGGTGGCTGATCGTTTTGCCGTAACATTTATATCCGCATCCAGTTCTATTTAGCATATCAGATAGAGGTGACAGTGCCAAGCAGAAAAGGAGTGGAGAGAGCGTGTCTCCCTGGTTTATTCCTCTTCTAATGGGGATGTCTTTGGTTTTCATGAGTCCCTCTTTTGTTTGGAGGTGTAGGACTGTTTGCCATTTATTCATAGAGTGCTCTATGAATTTTATGATTGTTGGTGCTACTTTGTTAATGGCTAGTGTTTCGAGGATCCATGTGTGGGGGATGCTATCAAACGCCTTTTTGTAGTCAATCCAGGCCATACTGAGGCCTTTCTTCTTTCTGTGGCTGTCTTCAGTTATGGCTTTATTAATCATTAGTTGATCTTTACAGCCATATGAGCCTTTGCGGCATCCTTTCTGCTCTTCTGGGAACAGTTTGTTTTCGTCCAGGTGCTTGTTCAGCCTTTGTGATATCACTGCAGTAAATGCCTTGAACATAGTAGGGAGGCAGGTTATTGGTCTGTAGTTTTCTGGTTTTTCTGTTTCATTTGATTTGGGAATTAAGATGGTTTTCCCCTTCGTGAGCCATTCAGGCATTGTCTCTGGCTCTGCTAGTACGTTGTTAAAGTTTTCAGCCAGCTTTTTGTGCATTCATGTTAGATATTTCAACCAGAAGTTGGGGATCTTGTCATGCCCAGGTGCCTTCCAGTTGCTTAGTTTTTGCAGTGCCTGGGTGACCTCTTCAGTTGTTATGGGGGTCCAAAGTTGTTCAGATGCCGAGTTTGTTATTTTGATACTCCCTTTCTTTGGTGGTTCGTTCGCCGACCATATTTCTCTCCAGAATTCTTCCAATTCTTCTGTCGTTGGTGCTGCAGTGACTTCTATTTTATTTTTTCCCAGTTCTTGGTAGAACTTTTTGGGGTCGGAGTTGAACTTTTTCTGTTCAAAGAAGCGTTGGCGTTTCTCGTACCGGCGGATCCTTTGAGCTTTGGCAAGGATATCTTGCTTCAGCTTTTCTTTTATCTCCGGCAAATCTTTTTCTGTGATGTTATATTTGCGGAGTATTTTTGTTCTCTTTTTGTTGCTCAGTAGCGTTGCTTGTTTGCTGATTTCATTAAGAATCGACAGGTCTTTTCTAATTTTTTTTATTTTGTTTTGGATGTTATTTATCCACAGGGTTTGTTTGGGTGGTGGTACTCCTGTTTGGGCGGGTTTGGGTGAGTATCCAGCTTCTTTTGTGGCTGCAGTGGCTGCTGCGTATATCCAGTCATTTAGTTCAGTGATATCACTTTTTTTTGTTTCAGTGGCTAGTTCAGTGACGGCTAGGTTTATGTTGTTTATAATTGGTGTTGTTATTGCGTTTATTTTGATTCTTGGGAGGTATGGTCGGTGGTCCATTTTGAGCTCTGTGGTTTTCAGTTCTTTGATTATTTTATTTTTTATATTATCATAATCATTAGGCTCCCCTTCGTTATTTACATTGTGTTTGTTGGGAATGTTGCGTTTGTCTTTGTGTTTTACAGTTTCAGTGTTTATATTATTGGGCATTGTTGTGTGGCTTCTATCTACATTTTCCTGGTGTATGTTTTCTTTTAGGTGTTCTATTTCTATTTCTGATATTTTTTTTGTGTTGAGAATGTATCTTCGTACGTTAGCTAATTTATTAGGGTTCATTGCTGTATCCAAGTCTATATCTCTATTATTTTCCTTCCATATTTTATATGTATGTGTTGTTGTATTTTCATTTATTGGGTAGAGTACTGCTGTGAAGTATGCGTGTAAGATAGAAATGTATTCCTCACGTGTCCATTTACGTCTTTTGGGTTTTATTTGCGGGACATGAGGTACAACGTCCGGCCCATTATTTTGACGGTCGTCATTTTCGTAGGGTACCGGTCCGTTTATTTCTGTTGTCACATTATTTCGCACGTGTAGTTTTTCGTACATTTTTTGTTGTAAGTTTAATGTACGTACCGCTCGATTGTTATTCTTGGGTTGAATAGTATCGGTGGCATTTAATTTCTTCGTAGTTCCTTTGTACATGGTGTTTGGGGTCGGGGATGATCGTGATGTTCCACGCATGTTTATATGTGTTGCGTTAGAGGTGGAGATGATATCGAGTCAAAATACATCATTTCGTTTCGAAAATAGTAATAAATTTCAATTAGTATTACTTACTCGGATACAGTCCAATTCTTTGTTAGTAAAACTTTGGCTCCATAGGATGTCCTTGTTTTCGATGTTTGTGGATAGATTTCGGAGCTCTGAATTTTCCTTCTTACATCTTAAACGTCCCTCGGTGTTCTCCTTAAACGTCCCCCGGTGTTCTCCTTAAACGTCCCCCGGTGTTCTCCTTAAACGTCCCCCGGTGTTCTCCTTAAACGTCCCCCGTATTATTATTATTATTATTATTATTATTGTGTGAGAGAGCAGTGCAGGTCATCAAAGTGATACTAGGGTAAAATATACGAAACCCAGTATACCCATCATGACTACCCGTCTGATAAGGATACACCAGGCACATACATCACAACCATATGTGCGCGACATGGTGATCTCTTATAAAGATAAACAGCACAAGACCTTGCAGGTGGGGCCCAATTAGACTTTTCTTCGTGTAGAGTAGCCCATCCCACTCAAAAGATCATTGAATAAGGGTTGTTAAATGATGTTGAAAGAACCACCCATGTTTCCAAAGGTGAATTATCTAAACATCAAATAATTCCTCTCAACACATGGCTATGATGTTCCCCCACTACTTGTGGTCGCGATCAGAAATGCCCATATAGTCTGACACTAAGGGACATGCTCAACTGGTTAAAGTCGAACAACTGACAAGCAAATCTGTGGTATTGAGCAGAATATTTGCTGTAGCCCATCTTTTATACCAAGATAAAACAAAGTACATGATAATACTTCCAACCAGTTAAGATCATAAGCCATGAGAGCCACTGCCTGGTAATGCATCAGGGCATTTATTATTATTATTATTATTATTTTTTTATAATTCTTTTTTTATATCAAAACTCACAGTTTATATTGCTGGGTATGATGGAAAGTGTCACCTGTTCACAGCCAGCAGACTAAGGTGACACTTGTTCTCTGGTCATGCTTCAAGAACCCTGCCAAGAATTATTGCAGTTCCAAGCAATGCTGATTTTGTAGGTGTTCTACCTTCACACTTGCACTGATCTTTTTCAGCCATGTTGGTAGTTGAGTGCTGATACTTCCAAGTGCACCAATTACCATTAAATAGTTCCATCCATTCTATACCGAATAAGTTGAATAAAGTGAATCTTTCAAGATTTAAGTCTTTGTCATTTTCGCTTGACCTCGAGAAGTTATATTGCATTTAAATTCACCGAAAAAATATAATCTTTTTCCAGAGATATGGTGTGCTTACTTTTTTTAGATTTAATTAAATTTGGGTTAGCGACATATTTCCACATTTTTTTCGTTTATAATAGTAATGTCACTACCCATGTCCAACTGCATTTCACCATTGTATTTTCAAATTTTCACCATCACTAATTTTCTCATCGTTATAATTCCAATTTCTTCCGATGACATATTATTTATTATTTTACCTTTTTCTTGATGCTTTATCGTTTTAGTTCTACTGCGCGACTTTATATGTCCTATATTTCCACAACGAAAACACTCCGCTTTTTTAAATGGACGATATTTCCTCTGGTTCATACCACCACCTGCAAAACATGCGTTTATATCCTGATGTTTATCTCTATTCAGACCATTCCGTAATGGTTTTACTTGGAAACAATATCTACGTCCAATTTCCTCTGTGTCGTGTCTCAATTTAAGCATCTTTTCACATTTTTCAGACAATTTTTGCAGGATTACATCCTGGATTTGCTCCAGCTTTGCAATGATTTTAGTTCTGACTTCTGTGTCTTTTTCTGCAGTAAGTCCCTGTGTGAAAATCAGGCATTTGAACATATGTGGAGTTAATTCGTCCAGCTTAGGCTTCTCACATTCCCTGTGTACTCTACCAGCGCATGTAATGTAATCCTCGTTACTATTTTCAACGTGTGTTGGATAAGGTGCTTTTTTTTACTGACAATTTTACACACTATATCTATTGTGTCAGTAAATTTTATGTCCGAAGCTTTTCTTCAGAGTACATGATTACTGTAACTTTCATGTTCTGTTGCCACCAGTATTCTCAACACTAAGCGCTTTTTCATCTTGTCGTCCCAATCATTACATTTTCTTGAAAATTTGCTCCAGTCTTCTGTAGTATGCTTCGAAGGTAATTCATTCGTCAGGTTCGTATTTGAACTCAGTTATTCTAGTTTTTCTGGCGATTTCATTATTGGCAGCATTTATTATTGTAATATTTATTGTTGAAGTTTTTGCAGTTCAATCTGCTGCTGTTCTTGTTCTTTCAGCTGTTGTTGTTGCTGTTTTTGCAGCTCGAGCAAACCGGCCAACGAATCTTCAAGAATTTGAAGACTTTTCGTAAAATTTACACAACAAAAAACCTTTCGAGTTAGTAGAGGAGTTAACAAACCCCACATGAATTATCCTTGTCACCATTGTTATGTTTGATGGTTGTCGCTCTGACAGCATATTGTTTTATACCGAAATTATCGATAGAATATTTCCATCTGGCACTGTACGATCCCCAGTCATGCAGTATTTTTATCCTCAAAGATTGGATCCTTATAACGTTCCCTCAACATCGCAGTACAATTGCTACATCAGCACAGACACACTATCAACGAAATCTAACTCGTGCTTTGGGTACTCTACGCATTGCAAGTATTTCCGATACTGGCCGATGTCACCTTACTTATAGTGACTGTCCCATTCCACTCGTCAAGTGGGAGGGGTGTACCAATTCCCTACAAGACTTTCAAGTGCTTAGAACCCTCCTGATATATATACAAACTTTCTGTAGGAGCGTCACTAGGTATTCTATAGCCATTTGTCTATATTTCAATTTACTGTTCCCAGCGCACCACTCATCACAGGCACGACATTTACTGTTCGCATTCTCCAAATTCTTCCTATTTCAATTTTTTTTTCTTCGTCTTTCTTTACGATCCTAGAATCAAACAAGTATGATATGTCGATAAATAAGCAACATCGCTCTTCCTATTCTGTTTCCTAATTTCTTGACCGTTCGAATTGGAAGGTTTCACAAAATCTTATATTTCCCCGACTCCCGTACTCTTTCGACTCGATGATTGTACCGTGTGTTTCCAGCTTCAAATACCCATTTCCAATGTTAAACCTTTACAACCGGATCGATCCTCCATTTCTTATATTCTACTTGTGCCAACTTGAGGCATTCTGTCACAATATGTGCCACTGTCTCGTTCCAAGTTCCACAGTATTTACATGTTTCTCCCACATTCTAACTATAAGTATTTTTTTATCAAGTTGTTTTTATCGTTTGATCTTGGACTGCTACAATTAGACTTTCTGTTCCTTTTTTTTACTTGCCCCTTTTTTTAATCAAGCCCAGGATTGGCCATACAAAGGTTCTCTTCCCTATGTCTGACGTGCTCCCCTTCTATTTCATTCTTGTCCATTTCTCCTGTTACGCGCTTTATCACCTGTTCTCTTTTAACTTCCGTTGGTAGTTTTACTGTACTGCCATGTAAATACTCTACGGGAATATTTCTCTCCATCTGTACACATTCTACTGCTATTAAGCCTTTTCAAACCTGGTCACTCATCAAGTGCAACCATTAGATATCAGCTTTCGTATGGTGGGTTCCATACGTCGTCGGCATCTTTCTAGTTTTTTTTCAGTCAAATTCCCTTCTTTCGTTTCTGGTCCAGTCTATTATTCTAACTCCGTATCTGATTGACGGCACTGCTCTTGAAGTTATTGCTTTAATGAGATTTTTGGAATTCAACTTTCACTGCAATACTTTTCTGACTCACCTTATACTCTCTTCTGTCCTCTTTACAAGTAATTTGTTTTATTTCTTCACTTTCTCAATTATTATTTTCTCTTTACCACAAATTCTGTTGGAGCTCTTAAGTGCGTAGAGGGCTGACTATCTGCAGCCTACGGTACCATGCTATCCATTCTTTTCAGCTATCTAATACTTTCCTAATTATTCTGGCCGTACAAAGAGACAAATGTTTTGTAAAAAGTTCCTCTGGATACTCTATTCCAATTTCCATGATATTCCTCTTGATACCTTCTGATACTGTTCCCAATGACCTAACAATATTTGGCATTATATTCATTTTCTTCATTTTCCATAGCCAGGCTATTTGGCACTTAAGAGAGTTGTATTTATCTATCTTTTCACCTTCCTTCTTCACTATTTGTGGGTCAAAAGGGCATGCAGCATCAATTGTATATCATATGTGGTGCGTCTTGTCTGCCACTTCTAGGTCCAGTCTGTTATGCTCTAGTACCTGATCTGTTTGGATTGGGAAATCCCGGAGAATTTCGCTAGTTTCGACTCTGCCACTCTCTCTAGTTTGTCCTCATACCACGTCTTGCCATTCTCTAGCCCCCACTTTTCGTACAGTTTCCAATGTAGCACTTTCACTACCTGATCATATCGCTACAACTTATTGTTTTGGCCATTCGTTCGTGATATAGGCAATGGTTTCATCCACTCTATAACAGATACGGCATATCAGAGACACTTGCATATTCCTAAGGTTCACCCTCCATTTCGTAGCTAATGCCTGGTCTTGCCTTTCCATTGACTTACAGCATGTAGATCAAACAGGAGTTCGGTTCGATCTCTTTCTCCATTGATAATTCTCTAGAGTTTGGGAGTCTTCAGCAAATATTTTCACCTTGTTGTGTATTATGACTCTGGAAAGATCCTTTCTATAGATATAAACATGTTTATCTATCTATCTATATACTCTTTACTTTTTTACTTGTTTCAGTCATTTGACTGTGGCCATGCTGGAGCACCGCATTTAGACGAGCAAATGACTCCCATGACTTATTCTTTGTAAGCCTAGTACTTATTTTATCGGTCTATTTTTCCGAGTCGCTAGGTTACAGGGACATAAACACACCAGCATCGGTTATCAAGTGATGTTAACTGAAAATATCTTACATTACAATTGAGAGATGTTATTGTTTCACTTTTGACACGTAATACTGAAATAGTGGAGATGTGATATTGCTCTGTGCTCGCACTAGGCAAGAAGTCAAAACTTTTTGGACCTATGACACTTCATGGACCCTAAGTAAGGCTTGTGTAAAATTTGAATGTAATTGGTTGTGTAGTTCTCAAGTTTTAGGGATTCACACAGATACACAGACAGAGACACAGACACACATTCTCATCTTTATATGTATAGATTATTATAGAGGGATACTATTAAGCTTCTATATAAGTTACACGATGACAAATGATGTAATTCCATTGAGAAATGTTTACATCTTTTGTTTCTTAAGGTAACGTCTTGCTAAATACAGCTCAAAACTCTTTTTTGTTTCAAAAATCATTGAACGACCTTTAAGTAAACGTTTAAATATTTAAAATTTTATTGTACCTAAAATTCTAAATGTCTTTTTACAAATTAATCCGGAAAGCGAAAATGAAATTTATCCTGACAGAATGCGTTTGTAATATTAATTCTGACATACAAGCAGGGTGAAAAAACGTTCAGAACGCAGAGAAGCGTAAAAGTTACGGAATATATTTTATTTCTCAAGTATTTATTAATGAGTCTACTTAACTTGGTAAATCTATATTTATTGAACAGATTTGTTGGTTGAAGAACCTAAATAGATTTTATTCATATTTCGTACAGCGAAATGTCCCAAAAAACGATGTCCAGGCGAAGGCTTCCCTGCAAAAAATTGTATTTGCTACTGTAAGACAAACACTCCTAAAGACCCTATAAGGAAATGTTCTGGTAAGTTTTATAATAAAAATATATACGCCATTATATAACGCAAACGGGCACAAAACTCTAAATGTACATACAAACACAGCATATATGCATATATATATATATATATATATATATATATTATATATATATATATATATATATATATATATATATATATAAACTTACTGTTAACAAAAGTCGGGATGCGTGGCCTTCAGTTACTCAATAAATGAAAAATGCATTAAATACTACAAAACGTACACGTAGAACAGACACAGAAGGACCCTAATTCTTCATCAGTTATCGACCAAAATACTAATACTCAGTTTCGTGCCTTTAACGATAAGACTGAGAACTTCGTATATCGGCGCACCCGCAAGATTTGTTCGAGCGAACAAGACAATGCAGGTTGGACGTATGAAAGTAAACAAATGTAATTTGAAACGATAAAAGTCGGAATAAATAAAGCCTTTCGGCCAAACACAGGGGTGATGGGTAGCGCCTGAAGGAAATTCTCAATTGATATAAAAAGAGAAATAGTAAAATATGCATTTATATGTATGTGCACTCACACACACACAGATACATTTGTATGTATGTGTACACACACAAAGATACACACGCGCGCGCGCTTGCACAGATATGTATATTACGTCACATATAAACAAACATAAGTTTGTTTTTTGAAACTCTGAAATCTATTGTAGCACAATAAGAAAGATATATCTTTCAATGCGTAAATACTGATAGAAGAGCATATATAGAATAAAATGATTGCGGAGCAGAAACCTCTGTCAGCAACCAGCTTTGAGAAATTATCATAAGGAAAAAAACAAACGACAAATGAATCGATGGGAAAATAATAAATAAAATATGTCTTTATTTTTATTTCTCCTTACTTCCCACTTCTATATGCCTATTATAATAAACTATCTCCTACACCCCAATGTTAAAAAGGGCAGCGCCTGTTGAGAAAAAGAAATGATGTCGCAGTGTACCTATATGTTGTGAACGTAAATTGGGCAGGGGACGTATGGCCCGTGGTCCCAGCTTTGGATGAAATTCGAAACGAATGTTCAGGTCGTTTCGGCAATGCTAGCGGTATATTCTCCACATCGTACAAATGATGGACCGCTCGCGGCGGTGCTGGAGAAACTAGAGTTTCAAGGCTTTAATGTCCCAGTAATCGAGATTAGTCAGGCCTTCAATTCATTAAGTGAGTGCGCTCTTGGGTGATTCAATCCTCGAGATGTTTTATTTAGTATGGGGATACCACAAGGGGCAGCAGTATTCAAGATGTGGCCGTACAAAGGGGGAGAAAAGTAGAACGATGACACCTTGTTCTCTGGACGGGAAGGTTCTTGAAATCCAGGAGCTCATATATATATATATAATATATATATATATATATAATATATATATATATATATATATATGTATGTATGTATATATAAAAAATACCAAAATGGGACAAGAACGCAAAACATCCAAATAGACGATATAAAACACGGACGGGTCATTCGAAGCCTTTAATCTTCAGTCAAGAACCGGATCATCCTCCCAATTTCGGCTGATTAATGTTGAGATTGCTCCAATCTGGCCAGCCCCAAGGAAAATCTAAGCTAAGAGCATTAGATTCCTCGAAAAAAGGATCGAATGTGTACGGAACAAGGACAGAAAAACAGACGATGTTACACGAATATAAAAACAAAAAAAAGCAAAAAATAATACGAATATAAATGCAAAAAAAACAATAATAATAATAACAGGACGCAACAACAGGCGTCTTTCGACCAGAGACGGATTTAACTCAGCTGGCGTATTGAGTGAGGATTAAGCCTTACGGAAGACGAGAGCAACGATGTTACCGTGCCCGCAGTCATGTGAGAAGAGAAGAGAGAGAAAAAGAGGAGCAAAAGAATTAAGGACGGGGAGAAGAAAGAGAGCGTGTAGGCCGAAGAATGAAGGATTGGCGAAAAAGAAGAAAGACAGGGACAGTGAAGTGC
Source organism: Octopus sinensis (assembly GCF_006345805.1). Taxonomy (NCBI): domain Eukaryota; kingdom Metazoa; phylum Mollusca; class Cephalopoda; order Octopoda; family Octopodidae; genus Octopus; species Octopus sinensis. The sequence goes on along the minus strand of NC_042999.1, from coordinate 52,734,123 downwards.
AAAGTAAGAAAGACAAAGGAATGTGAGAGAGGGGGGGTGAGAGAGTATGTTAAAGTCGTACAAAGTTTTGTGAAATGTGTACTTACATATAAGAGAATAAAGTGTACGTACGCCGCTATATATATATATATATATATATATATATATATATATATATATATATATATATATATATATACTATTTTTGGAAGCACTCCGTCGGTTACGACGATGAGGGTTCCGGTTGATCCGAATCAACGGAACAGCCTTCTCGTGAAATTAACGTGTAAGTGGCTGAGCACTCCACAGACACGTGCACCCTTAACGTAGTTCTCGGGGATATTCAGCGTGACACAGAGAGTGACAAAGCCGGCCCCTTGAAATACAGGTACAACAGAAACAGGAAGTAAGAGTGAGAGAAAGTTGTGGTGAAAGAGTACAGCAGGGATCACCACCATCCCCTGCCGGAGCCTCGTGGAGCTTTTAGGTGTTTTCGCTCAATAAACACTCACAACGCCCGGTCTGGGAATTGAAACCGCAATCCTATGACCGCGAGTCCGCTGCCCTAACCACTGGGCCATTGCGCCTCCAAATATATATATACACACATATCAGGAACAATCTTACTTAGAAATGGATGCGTGCGTTCCGTCATATAATAAATTACATACATATATGTACGTACCTACCTCTACATGTATGTATACACGCATATATGGGTACAGGACACCAAAAAAACGTCGAACACAATGAGAAACGAAAACATAAACACAAAACCAAGGAACTGGACATTTTTCTTAAACAAAAAAAATTAGAGTACAGGACAAATAACACAAGGAAAATTCCCATTCTTCAGTCGCCATGGTTTCATCTACTCTGCGTTTCGAAGGTGAAGGCGGTACGCATCTTCAACAGAAATTTCCTTCCCGCGAAAAGCAAATTAAATAAAATTTGAGATCTTTTTGCGGAGGGGTAAAAATGGTAACAAAAACAGGACAGTAACGACAGTACAAAATATAAATAGTAAAAGACAGGACAAGGAGAATAACAAGACAAGAAGGGCTGTTAAGTCGAACGAGAAAAAGTATTACGAACACTATGTTTGAGAACGGCGAAGGAGCAACAGAAAATGCCGTCCACACTTCAAGGAAGTCAGGCCAGAAAGACAGTAGCAGAGCTCTCGTCGCGGGTCAATGACGGGAGGGAGGAGGAGGAGAAAGAGAGAGAGAAAAAGGGAATGGTTGTGAGGAAACCAGAAAGAATGACGAATGAGAAAGGGAGGGGACAGAAAGGTTAAGAGTGCGCATCATTATTAATATCAAGAACAATCTATAGGTGAGGCGGCAAAAACGTCCACTGGTTCATTCACATGTCTGTGTTCCAACGGGGTGGTAAAAAAACTTTCGTACCTAGTTAGACTGTCTGTGAGGGAGCCATTATTTTTGAAGCGGGGTCCTTTCGCCTAATGAAAGTAGGCCTTTGGGTTTGACTTAAAGTTTTTTATAACCCAGGTTTCTTTGCTTTCTCCCTTACATCGGATTGTTGCAGCCTTTATTCATTCTCAAACAATGTTGTTTTAGGAGAGACCTTTCGCAATATTTGGGATGTTGGTTGAGTCGATTTGCAACATTCGTCCGTTGCCTCATTTGTTATTAAAGAAAACAAGTTCTTGAAGTTTAAGGCAGGAGAGCATCTTGAACAAGTGTGCTATCAACAGTGACTGTTCTGCTCCTCACTTACTGCTTGTATTTGTTATTTTACTTTTTTTCTTTAATTTCTATGAAGAGACTGAATGTCGAGACTTAAAGAACACGTGTCGGCAGGAAGCTACAAATAATGGTTGTACACGCAACTATCGTTATATGTCGAAGAACTGCCCGAAAACATGCGGAAAATGCCCGGGAAGCAACATACATCATAGGAAAGGTAAGTTAAACATTCGAACATATTTGCTCAGTTGAATGTATGCGATGATGATGATGATTTTATGATGACGATGATGGTGATGATGTTGAGGAGGAGCAGGAGGAGGAGGGGGAGGAAGCTGAGGATTATGATGGTGATGATGATGATGATAATGAAAAGTAACTAGTTTTCTTATACCTCAGTCTATGTTGTAGTTTAGAAAGAAGGACGTATCGTACTATAATGCTTTGTGCGATAATGAATATGTTTCTGATTCCAGTCCGAGGATGACCGAGCAATTATTTCGCCCTTTCTATGTGCACTGGAAGATGCTTAGTTCTATGTTCTACATCGACTTCTAAAGGCTGGTGACTGTTGCGAACCTTTTAATCATGAGGATCTGGACGGGAATGTGCTGAAATGACACCGTCTTGTAGTGCAAGCAATCTGTGGAACTACAGTATCGATCAATTGTAGAACGTGATCGATCTTAGTTACAATAGAGATTAAATTGAAACAAATGTCATTGCACTTTCGTAGATTTGTGTGTAGCATATTGGGATTAAAGGTCCCCTCGTGATTTGGATAAGCTTTTGTGTATAGTCTATCGGTGTGATTTTGCATCACAGTGTAAAGATAAGTGTGGTTATCTAGATGTAGGTTACATGTATAACTAGTAAAGGAAAAACTAGTGTTCACACATGAAGTATTTCTTATTCCTGCAAAGAAGTGGTTTTCAGTTATGAGAAGTTTGTGTAGTCACCGTGCAAATTTACACGTATTTATGTATGCATGTATGTATGTATGTATTTATATATGTATGTGTGTATGCATGTATAGTACGTTTTCCTGGGTTTAAACTTTCATACTTCTCCATGGAACAACCACCTATAAATGGCAACAATCAAACACACACACATATGCAACTAACTACACTCACGTGGTCTTAAATTTAGCTTTATTATTATACCTGTTATTGTGTCCTTTGTTTAACATGGTTGGTCGCTCCTCCTGTGACCTTTTCAATGGATCTCCATCATATGTGTCCTCCTCTTATGTTTAGTCCTTTCTGTTATACACCCTGTTTTCTATACCAACATTTTAACTGTGAAGAACCTCACATTTACAGTATGCAGCTATCACATATTATTTCTTCATTTATCTACATTAGTTGTTAGACAGCGGCTATTCTGCTGCATCGCTTTGAGTCTTTTGTGCAATAAACGGATTCAATCACCTAATTTCTAAACTTCGTACTTATTCAAATGTCTATTTTACCGAAGTGTTAAGTTACAAGGGCCTAAACACACCAAGTCGGTTGTTTTGTGGTGATGGCGGGACAAACACAAACATACACATACGCACATATATGTATGTGTGTGTGTGTATATACATATAAATATATATGTATATATATATATATATATATATATATATATATATATATATATATATATAATATATATATATATATAGTGATGTATTTTTGCCATTTCAATATGGCTAACCCCTAAGGGTGGATGCTACTGTAGTTTTTAGCCCCAGGAGGACACACTCCTCCAGCTGGCCATAGACACACTATCTGTGTCCTGTCAGTATTTGCAAAGGGAAGTAATCCTTCCCGTCTTCAACTTATGATACACACGGACTCGAATTTCGAGGTATTGACCTCTCGTCAGCGTGTGACAATCATAGTTGTCGCCGAGAATTAGATTTCCTTCACAAATACTTATACTTTTTCCAGCGTCCACTGTCGCTGATATTGAAAAAGTGAAATCAAACAATGATAAATATCAAAGTGAGTTATATATAGTAGCGGTAACACATCGTGACGTATTTTTGCCATTTCAATATGGCTAACCCCTCGAAACTCGAGTCCGTGTGTATCATAAGTTGAAGACGGGAAGGATGACTTCCCTTTGCAAATACTGACAGGACACAGATAGTGTGTCTATGGCCAGCTGGAGGAGTGTGTCCTCCTGGGGCTAAAAACTACAGTAGCATCCACCCTTAGGGGTTAGCCATATTGAAATGGCAAAAATACGTCACGATGTGTTACCGCTACTATATATAACTCACTTTGATATTTATCATTGTTTGATTTCACTTTTTCAATATCAGCGACAGTGGACGCTGGAAAAAGTATAAGTATTTGTGAAGGAAATCTAATTCTCGGCGACAACTATGATTGTCACACGCTGACGAGAGGTCAATACCTCGAAACTCGAGTCCGTGTGTATCATAAGTTGAAGACGGGAAGGATGACTTCCCTTTGCAAATACTGACAGGACACAGATAGTGTGTCTATGGCCAGCTGGAGGAGTGTGTCCTCCTGGGGCTAAAAACTACAGTAGCATCCACCCTTAGGGGTTAGCCATATTGAAATGGCAAAAATACGTCACGATGTGTTACCGCTACTATATATAACTCACTTTGATATTTATCATCGTTTGATTTAACTTTTTCAATATCAGCGACAGTGGACGCTGGAAAAAGTATAAGTATTTGTGAAGGAAATCTAATTCTCGGCGACAACTATGATTGTCACACGCTGACTAGAGGTCAATACCTCGAAACTCGAGTCCGTGTGTATCATAAGTTGAAGACGGGAAGGATGACTTCCCTTTGCAAATACTGACAGGACACAGATAGTGTGTCTATGGCCAGCTGGAGGAGTGTGTCCTCCTGGGGCTAAAAACTACAGTAGCATCCACCCTTAGGGGTTAGCCATATTGAAATGGCAAAAATACGTCACGATGTGTTACCGCTACTATATATAACTCACTTTGATATTTATCATTATATATATATAGATATACATATATAGATATATATTCGAAGGTCTTCTTCCTGTTTCCATACTAACATATCTGCAACAACATGTCTATGCATAGTCTTCTGCTAATATGAGGCCCAACCTTTCATCTGATGATATGTTGCGGTAGATTGTTGGGACGTCTTTGGGCATGAATTCCAGGTTATCAGACAAGGAATGTTACTCAAGGAGCTGCCTTCTAAAAATTCTGAGGCTCCAGGATCGTGAATGTACACTTGGTCAAGTGATGGTCTTCTTAATATTTGTATGCATGTATGTATGTAGATGTATGTATGTATGTATGTTTACCTTCGAAAAGCGGAGTAGAGGAAACGAGGACAACTGAAGAAGAGGAATATTCCTTGTGTTGTATGTCTTGTACTCTGTATTTCGTTGTTTGAAATAAAACTCAGTTTCCATGTTTTTGTTTTTATGTTTTCATTTCTTATTCAGTTTTTTTTTTATGTCCTGTACCCATATATGCATGTATATATGCAATAAAATTTAAAAAGTCGAAAATTAATTAATTAATTAATTAATAATTAATAATTCTAGCAAGTAGTGATTCGGTATGTAAAAGACCATTAGCGGTAAACTTAAACAATATTTATTATAATAAGGGTTAGGTAAAAGAATTTGCTTCAGCACACACCGAACTTTACAAATAGCAGCCAAAGAATCTAGCTATTTCTTGTAACGTAAGAAAGAAATATATATACATGTAGATGAAGGTATGTACATATATATGTATGTATGCATATATTTATATTATTATGTATGTATGTATTTTCAGTGTGGCTATCCGATTAATGGTTTTAATCATGTAAGATAACAAATACAAGAATTTATTTCTTTTGTTCAACAAATGAGCTGAAGTACTTAAATAACGCTGAGCCAACTTTTTTTTATTTCGGGTATTTCGACTACTATCCCAAAAGTGACTGATTGTAACCAACTCTGATCGTCTAATCGTTTTTTCTTTCAGTATTCACGAGGATTTGGATAAACATGATTATCATTTAAGACAGTTCATGCTTCTCATTAATTCCATTGAATGATATATGCGCTGCCAGCTAATGTCTGTGGATAACTTTAATAACAATATATCAAATATGAGCGGAATTTTCCGTATTGATATTTTATCTATCCACTTATTGTATATAATAGGCCTACATCTATTTTCAAAGATCGTTATCCACACGTGTTCAATAGCATTGATGTATCAGAACATAAACATGCCTTTATCATGGATTCTTTCTAGGGAACTAAGCAATTATTGATCTAATTATGAAAACCCCTTAAACATTCTGTTGGCCAACATTGCTGACAGTATTATCAGTGTCATTACATATAAATTAATCTAGAGTATATGGGAATATGACGGATGTATATATGTATGTTATTGACACACTTGATTAAGTTGCCAAAAGTCACTTTTTTGTGGGTTACATTTGTAATTAAAGAAAACAAGTTCTTGAAGTTTAAGGCAGGAGAGCATCTTGAACAAGTGTGCTATCAACAGTGACTGTTCTGCTCCTCACATACTTCTTGTATTTGTTATTTTACTTTTTTTCTTTAATTTCTATGAAGAGACTGAATGTCGAGACTTAAGGAACACGTGTCGGCAGGAAGCTAGATATAATGGTTGTACACGCAACTATCGTTATATGTCGAAGAACTGCCCGAAAACATGCGGAAAATGCCCGGGAAGCAACATACATCATAGGAAAGGTAAGTTAAACATTCGAACATATTTACTCAGTTGAATGTATGTGGTGATGATGAAGATGATTTTATGATGACGATGATGGTGATGATGTTGAGGAGGAGCAGTGGGAGGAGGAGGAGGAAGCTGAGGATTATGATGGTGATGATAATGATGGTAATGAAAAGTAACTAGTTTTCTTATACATCAGTCTATGTTGTAGTTTAGAAAAAAGGACGTATCGTACTATAATGCTTTGTGCGATAATGAATTTGTTTCTGATTCCAGTCCGAGGATAACAGAGCAATTATTTCGCCCTTCCTATGTGCACTGGAAAATACTTAGTTCTATGTTCGAAATCGAACCTTTTAATCATGAGGGTCTGGACTGGAATGTATTGAAGTGACACTCTCTTGAAGTGCATGCAATGTGTGTCGATCAATTGTAGAACGTGATCGATCCTAGTTACGATAGAGATTAAATTGAAACAAATGTCATTGCACTTTCGTAGATTTGTGTGTAGCATATTGGGATTAAAGGTTCCCTCGTGATTTGGATAAGCTTTTGTGTATAGTCTATCGGTGTGATTTTGCATCACAGTGTAAAGATAAGTGTGGTTATCTAGATGTAGATAACATGTATAACTAGTAAAGGAAAAACTAGTGTTCAAACATGAAGTATTTCTTATTCCTGCAAAGAAGTGGTTTTCAGTTATGAGAAGTTTGTGTAGTCACCGTGCAAATTTACACGTATTTATGTATGCATGTATGTATGTATGTATTTATATATGTATGTGTGTATGCATGTATAGTACGTTTTCCTGGGTTTAAACTTTCATACTTCTCCATGGAACAACCACCTATAAATGGCAACAATCAAACGCACACACACATATGCAACTAACTACACTCACGTGATCTTTACTTTAGCTTTATTATCATACCTGTTATTGTGTCCTTTGTTTAACATGGTTGGTCGCTCCTCCTGTGACCTCTTCAATGGATCTCCATCATATGTGTCCTCCTCTTATGTTTAGTCCTTTCTGTTATACACCCTGTTTTCTATACCAACATTTTAACTGTGAAGAACCTCACATTTACAGTATGCAGCTATCACATATTATTTCTTCATTTATCTACAGTAGTTGTTAGACAGCGGCTATTCTAGAGCATCGCTTTGAGTCTTTTGTGCAATAAACGGATTCAATCACCTAATTTCTAAACTTCGTACTTATTCAAATGTCTATTTTACCGAAGTGTTAAGTTACAAGGGCCTAAACACACCAAGTCGGTTGTTTTGTGGTGATGGGGGGACAAACACAAGCATACACACACGCACATATATGTATGTGTGTGTGTGTATATACATATAAATATATATATGTGTATATATATATATATATATATATATTATATATATATATATATATATATATATATATATAATATATATATATATATATATATATAGATAGATATAGATATACATATATATATATATATTTATATACATATATAGATATATATTCGAAGGTCTTCTTCCTGTTTCCATACTAACATATCTGCAACAACATGTCTATGCATAGTCTTCTGCTAATATGAGGCCCAACCTTTCATGTGATGATATGTTGCGGTAGATTGTTGGGACGTCTTTGGGCATGAATTCCAGGTTATCAGACAAGGAATGTTACTCAAGGAGCTGCCTTCTAAAAATTCTGAGGCTCCAGCATCATGAATGTACACTTGGTCAAGTGATGGTCTTCTTAATATATGTATGCATGTATGTATGTAGATGTATGTATGTATGTATGTTTACCTTCGAAAAGCGGAGTAGAGGAAACGAGGACAACTGAAGAAGAGGAATATTCCTTGTGTTGTATGTCTTGTACTCTGTATTTCGTTGTTTGAAATAAAACTCCGTTTCCTTGTTTTTTTTTTATGTTTTCATTTCTTATTCAGTTTTTTTTTATGTCCTGTACCCATATATGCATGTATATATGCAATAAAATTTAAAAAGTCGAAAATTAATTAATTAATTAATTAATAATTAATAATTCTAGCAAGTAGTGATTCGGTATGTAAAAGACCATTAGCGGTAAACTTAAACAATATTTATTATAATAAGTGTTAGGTAAAAGAATTTGCTTCAGCACACACCGAACTTTACAAATAGCAGCCAAAGAATCTAGCTATTTCTTGTAACGTAAGAAAGAAATATATATACATGTAGATGAAGGTATGTACATATATATGTATGTATGCATATATTTATATATTATTTATATTATTATGTATGTATGTGTGTATGTATGTATGTATGTATGTTCAGTGTGGCTATCCGATTAATGGTTTTAATCATGTAAGATAACAAATACAAGAATTTATTTCTTTTGTTCAACAAATGAGCTGAAGTACTTAAATAACGCTGAGCCAACTTTTTTTTATTCCGGGTATTTCGACTACTATCCCAAAAGTGACTGATTGTAACCAACTCTGATCGTCTAATCGTTTTTTCTTTCAGTATTCACGAGGATTTGGATAAACATGATTGTCATTTAAGACAGTTCATGCTTCTCATTAATTCCATTGAATGATATATGCGCTGCCAGCTAATATCTGTGGATAACTTTAATAACAATATATCAAATATGAGCGGAAATTTTCCGTATTGATATTTTATCTATCCACTTATTGTATATAATAAGCCTACATCTATTTTCAAAGATCGTTATCCACACGTGTTCAATAGCATTGATGTATCAACATAAACATGCCTTTATCATGGATTCTTTCTAGGGAACTAAGCAATTATTGATCTAATTATGAAAACCCCTCAAACATTCTGTTGGCCAACATTGCTGACAGTATTATCAGTGTCATTACATATAAATTAATCTAGAGTATATGGGAATATGACGGATGTATATATGTATGTTATTGACACACTTGATTAAGTTGCCAAAAGTCACTTTTTTGTGGGTTACATTTGTAATTAAAGAAAACAAGTTCTTGATGTTTAAGGCAGGAGAGCATCTTGTGAACAAGTGTGCTATCAACAGTGACTGTTCTGCTCCTCACATACTTCTTGTATTTGTTATTTTACTTTTTTCTTTAATTTCTATGAAGAGACTGAATGTCGAGACTTAAGGAACACGTGTCGGCAGGAAGCTACAAATAATGGTTGTACACGCAACTATCGTTATATGTCGAAGAACTGTCCGAAAACATGCGGAAAATGCCCGGGAAGCAACATACATCATAGGAAAGGTAAGTTAAACATTCGAACATAATTACTCAGTTGAATGTATGCGATGATGATGATGATGATTATACGATGACGATGATGGTGATGATGTTGAGGAGGAGCAGGAGGAGGAGGGGAAGGAAGCTGAGGATTATGATGGTGATGATGATGATGATAATGAAAAGTAACTAGTTTTCTTATACCTCAGTCTATGTTGTAGTTTAGAAAGAAGGACGTATCGTACTATAATGCTTTGTGCGATAATGAATTTGTTTCTGATTCCAGTCCGAGGATAACCGAGCAATTATTTCGTCCTTTCTATGTGCACTGGAAGATGCTTAGTTCTATGTTCTACATCGACTTCTAAAGGCTGGTGACTGTTGCGAACCTTTTAATCATGAGGATCTGGACGGGAATGTGCTGAAATGACACCGTCTTGTAGTGCAAGCAATCTGTGGAACTACAGTATCGATCAATTGTAGAACGTGATCGATCCTAGTTACGATAGAGATTAAATTGAAACAAATGTCATTGCACTTTCGTAGATTTGTGTGTAGCATATTGGGATTAAAGGTTCCCTTGTGATTTAGATAAGCTTTTGTGTATAGTCTATCGGTGTGATTTTGCATCATAGTGTAAAGATAAGTGTGGTTATCTAGATGTAGGTTACATGTATAACTAGTAAAGGAAAAACTAGTGTTTACACATGAAGTATTTCTCAGGCCTGCAGAGAAGTGGTATTCAGTTATGAGAAGTTTGTGTAGTCACCGTGTAAATATGCACGTATTTATGTATGTATGCATGTATGTATGTATGCATTTATATATGTATGTATGCATGTATAGTACGTTTTCCTGGGTTTAAACTTTCGTACTTCTCCATGGAACAACCACCTATAAATGGCAACAATCAAACACACACACATATGCAACTAACTACACTCACGTGGTCTTAAATTTAGCTTTATTATTATACCTGTTATTGTGTCCTTTGTTTAACATGGTTGGTCACTCCTCCTGTGACCTCTGCAATGGATCTCCATCGTATGTGTCCTCCACTTATGTTTAGTCCTTTCTGTTATACACCCTGCTCACTAAACCAACCTTTTAACGGTGAAGAATCTCACATTTACAGTATGAAGCTATCACATATTATTTCTTCATTTATCTACATTAGTTGTTAGACAGCGGCTATTCTGGAGCATCGCCTTGAATTTTTTGTCCAATGAACCAATTCATTCACCTAATTTCTAAACTTTGTACTTATTCAAATGTCTAAAATTACCGAAGTGGTAAGTTACAAGCGCCTAAACACACCAAGTCGTTTGTATGTGGTGATGGCGGGACAAACACAAACATACACATACGCACATATATGTATGTGTGTGTGTGTATATACATATAAATATATATATATATGTATATATATATATATATATATATATATATATATATATATATATATATATATATAGATATATATATATATATACTAGCAGTATCGCCCGGCGTTGCTCGGGTTTGATTCGACCCGCTGGAATTGTAATTTTGAAAAGTAAAAATTTTGTAAACATTTTTCTGGTCGAAATACACCGAAAAGTGGCGACACAGCAGTGAAAAAATCGTAAAAAATAGGGATTTTCATAGAAAAAAGCAGCCTTTTGATGTAAATAATTCTTGGTGTTAACATGGTCCGATTTGAATTTTATGTTCTACGGAAGGAAGAGCAACCCTTCTTCTATCATACTCTCAATTTTGGTCAACTTACGCCGCAGGGTCTCGGAGGAGATGGTGTTAGTTGAAGGTTACCAAACGTGGCGCACACAGGCAACTTCAGCTTTCTATATAAATACACATACATAGACACACACACACATGTATGTATGGATGTATATATGTACATCTGTCCACTTCTTGCAATATTTTTATCCTTCACTTCCTACACACACACACACACACACACACACACCTTATTAGCTTACAATTTCTTTCTGTCAACAATTGACAACAGAAGTACGCTCGCCAATTAATACTACCAAAATTTAACGACAGAAAGTAAATTAAAAACCAATTTACCTTTTCTGTATTGTTATGGCAATTCGACCGTCGGTGTGTTTTTGCAAATGTGTTCGAATGAGAAGTGAGTTGTGTTTGGCGCCTTTTTTACTAATAACAAACACACACGTGTTTGTATGTAGTTGTTTGAAACGTTTGTGTTTGTCACTGTCATATATGTATGTGTATGCGTGTGTGTGAGGAATGGCAAACCAGATAGATAGCGCGCGAAGTTCTTTTGAAGTTCGCGCTCCGCTTGTGTGTGTGTGTGTGCGTGCTTTAGGTGTACGTAGGTATGTGTACTCTCTCTGTCTCTTTACACACACTAACAAAAGCACTTCACTTACACACCACACTTTCTGTGTCGCACACCCCATCAAACACACACACACACTCATGCACGCACACATGTACATCAATGCTTTCGGAGTGAAATGTTAAAATATTGAGTTTTCTCGAATTTTGTCTTAATTGGGGGTGAAATTGAAAGAAATTTTGTATGGCATGACCGAATGAAAGTACTTTGAAAAATCATAGGTAAACTCTAATTGAAGAAATTGTGTGAGGAGTAAATCGTTATGTATTTATTTGTTTCTGTTTGATGTGTTTTTTTTAGTAGTGGTTAAGGTACACTTGCAAAGAGAAAGGAGGAGAAATTAGGGTGATAGCGTGAGTGAAGCAGATCGCTCCGTTTTTGTGTGTGTGCTGTAGCCCACACTAAGAAAAGCACTTCAATTACACACCACAATGTGAGTTTTCTCTAAATTTTGCTTAATTGGGGTTGAAATTTTAAAAACTGGACCTGGCACGACCCGATGCATTCTACTCTTAAAAATGCTAGGTAAATTGTAATTGAAGAAATCCTATATTGTAGATTTCTATAAGAGACAAAGGGAGGCAGATAAAATCTGCCTTTTATAATAAGATATATATATATACCGGAGTAAACACATAAATGTGAAACAGGTTGGAAAAAAGAGTACTCAAATACCAGTGTAGAGTAATATGCTTTATTTAAAGCAGCAGAAAATTCAACAGAATCTATTACTCTGAGTTTCTCGTTACCATTCATCAGACAGTTTTTGCTAGCAAAAACTGTCTGATGAACGGCAACGAGAAACTCAGAGTAACAGATTTTGTTGAATTTTCTGCTACTTTAAATAAAGTATATATATATATAGGCCACAGACATACATTATGCATTGTTATAAATCTGTCTAATAAAGGCCCGAAACATATGTACCGCTGAATCCTTGGCATCATGTTTTTATTTTGATCAATTTATATATATATATATACCGGAGTAAACACATAAATGTGAAACAGGTTGGAAAAAAGAGTACTCAAATACCAGTGGTAGAGTAATATGCTTTATTTAAAGCAGCAGAAAATTCAACAGAATCTATTACTCTGAGTTTCTCGTTACCATTCATCAGACAGTTTTTGCTAGCAAAAACTGTCTGATGAACGGCAACGAGAAACTCAGAGTAACAGATTTTGTTGAATTTTCTGCTACTTTAAATAAAGTATATATATATATAGGCCACAGACATACATTATGCATTGTTATAAATCTGTCTAATAAAGGCCCGAAACATATGTACCGCTGAATCCTTGGCATCATGTTTTTATTTTGATCAATTTATATATATATATATATATATATACGAAGGTCTTCTTCCTGTTTCCATACCAACATATCTGCAACAACATGTCTATGCATAGTCTTCTGCTAATATGAGGCCCAACCTTTCATCTGATGATATGTTGCGGTAGATTGTTGGGACGTCTTTGGGCATGAATTCCAGGTTATCAGATTAGGAATTTTACTCAAGGAGCTGCCTTCTAAAAATTCTGAGGCTCCAGCATCATGAATGTACACTTGGTCAAGTGATGGTCTTCTTAATATATGTATGCATGTATGTATGTAGATGTATTTATGTATGTTTACCTTCGCAAAGCGGAGTAGAGGAAATGAGGACAACTGAAGAAGAGGAATATTCCTTGTGTTGTATGTCTTGTACTCTGTATTTCGTTGTTTGAAATAAAACTCCGTTTCCATGTTTTGCTTTTATGTTTTCATTTCTTATTCAGTTTTTTTATATGTCCTGTACCCATAACTGCAGGTATATACTCTTTTACTCTTTTACTCTTTTACTTGTTTCAGTCATTTGACTGCGGCAATGCTGGAGCACCGCCTTTAGTCCAGCAAATCGACCCCGGGACTTATTCTTTGTAAGCCCAGTACTTATTCTATCAGTCTCTTTTACGAACCGCTAAGTGACGGGGACGTAAACACACCAGCATCGGCTGTCAAGCAATGCTAGGGGGACAAACACAGACACACAAACACACACACACATATATATACATATATACGACAGGCTTCTTTCAGTTTCCGTCTACCAAATCCACTCACAAGGCATTTGTCGGCCCGGGGCTATAGCAGAAGACGCTTGCCCAAGCTGCCACGCAGTGGGACTGAACCCGGAACCATGTGGTTGGTTAGCAAGCTACTTACCACACAGCCACTCCTGCGCCTATATATGCAATAAAATTTTAAAAGTTGAAAATTAATTAATTAATTAATAATTAATAATTCTAGCCAGTAGTGATTCGGTATGTAAAAGACCATTATGTAAAAGACAATATTTATTATAATAAGGGTTAGGTAAAAGAATTTGCTTCAGCACACACCGAACTTTAGAAATAGCAGCCAAAGAATCTAGCTATTTCTTGTAACGTAAGAAAGAAATATATATACATGTAGATGAAGGTATGTACATATATATATATATATTATTTATATTATTATGTATGTATTTGTGTATGCATGTATGTATATATGTATGTATGTATGTATTTTCAGTGTGGCTATCCGATTAATGGTTTTAATCATGTAAGATAACAAATACAAGAATTTATTTCTTTTGTTCAACAAATGAGCTGAAGTCCTTAAATAACGCTGAGCCAACTTTTTTTATTTCGGGTATTTCGACTACTATCCCAAAAGTGACTGATTGTAACCAACTCTGGTCGTCTAATCGTTTTTTCTTTCAGTATTCACGAGGATTTGGATAAACATGATTGTCATTTAAGACAGTTCATGCTTCTCTTTAATTCCATTGAATGATATATGAGCTGCCAGCAAATATCTGTGGATAACTTTAATAACAATATATCAAATATGAGCGGAAATTTTCCGTATTGATATTTTATCTATCCACTTATTGTATATAATAAGCCTACATCTATTTTCAAAGATCGTTATCAACACGTGTTCAATAGCATTCATGAATCAGAACATAAACATGCCTTTATCATGGATTCTTTCTAGGGAACTAAGCAATTATTGATCTAATTATGAAAACCCCTTAAACATTCTGTTGGCCAACATTGCTGACAGTATTATCAGTGTCATTACATATAAATTAATCTAGAGTATATGGGAATATGACGGATGTATATATGTATGTTATTGACACACTTGATTAAGTTGCCAAAAGTCACTTTTTTGTGGGTTACATTTGTAATTAAAGAAAGCAAGGTCTTGAAGTTTAAGACAGGAGAGCATCTTGAACAAGTGTGCTATCAACAGTGACTGTTCTGCAACTCACATACTTCTTCTATTTGTTATTTTCCTATTTTCCTTTATTTCTATGAAGAGACTGAATGTCGAGACTTAATTTTCACGTGTCGGCTGCATGCTAAAAATAATGGATGTACACGCATGTATCATCATATGTCGAAGAGCTGCAGGAAAACATGCGGAATATGCCCGGGAAGCAACATACATCATAGGAAAGGTAAGTTAAACATTCGAACATAATTACTCAGTTGAATGTATGTGGTGATGATGATGATGATGATAATGATGTTGAGGAGGAGAAGGAGGAGGGAGGAGGAGCGTGCGGTGGATTATGATGGTGATGATGATGATGATGATAAAAATTAACTAGTTTTCTTATACCTCAGTCTATGTTGTATTTTAGAAATAAGGACGTATCGTACTATAATGCTTTGTGCGATAATGAATTTGTTTCTGATGCCCGTCCGAGGATAACAGAGCAATTATTTCGCCCTTCCTATGTGCACTGGAAAATACTTAGTTCTATGTTCCACATCGACGTCTAAAGTCTGGTGACTGTTGTGAAACTTTGGAATGTGATGAAGTGACACCGTCTTGAAGTGCAAGCAATCTGTGGAACTACAATATAGATCAATTCTAGAACGTGATCTATCCTACTTACGATAGAGATTAAACTGAAACAAATGTCATTGCAGTTTCGTAGATTTCTGTGTAGCATACTGGGATTAAAGGTTCCCTCGTGAGTTGGATAAGCTTTTGTGTATAGGCTATCGGTGTGATTTTGCATCACAGTGTAAAGATAAGTGTGGTTATCTAGATGTAGGTTACACGTATAACTAGTAAAGGAAAAACTAGTGTTTACACATGAAGTATTTCTCAGGCCTGCAAAGAAGTGGTTTTCAGTTATGAGAAGTTTGTGTAGTCACTGTGAAAATATGCACGTATTTATGTATGTATGCATGTATGTATGTATGCATTTATATATGTATGTATGCATGCATGTCTAGTATGTTTTCCTGGGTTTAAACTTTCGTACTTCTCCATGGAACAACCACCTATAAATGTCAAGAATCAAACACACACACACATATGCAACTAACTACACTCACGTGGTCTTTACTTTAGCTTTATTATTTTCGCTATTATTGTGTCCTTTGTTTAACATGGTTGGTCCCTCCTCCTGTGACCTTTTCAATGGATCTCCATCATATGTGTCCTCCTCTTATGTTTAGTCCTTTCTGTTATACACCCTGTTTTCTATACCAACATTTTAACTGTGAAGAACCTCACATTTACAGTATGCAGCTATCACATATTATTTCTTTATTTATCTACATTAGTTGTTAGACAGCGGCTATTCTGCTGCATCGCTTTGAGTCTTTTGTGCAATAAACGGATTCAATCACCTAATTTCTAAACTTTGTACTTATTCAAATGTCTATTTTACCGAAGTGTTAAGTTACACGGGCCTAAACATACCAAGTCGGTTGTCTTGTGGTGATGGCGGGACAAACACAGACACACACACAAACATACACATACGCCCATATATATATGTGTGTGCATATATACATACATATATATATATATATAATATATATAGTAGCATTAAAGACCCGTCGTTGCCGGGTCATAGTGCTAGTGCATATATATATGTGCATATATATGTGTACATATTACATGTACACATATATATATACATCTACACATAAAATACAAAATACAAAGTTATATCTTGATATCGCTAGTGATAACAATACTCAAAATATATAACAGACTGGAATTTTTAGCCCGTCTCTTGTAATTTCGAGCAATTTTATCTTTCCTCCCTCTTGTATAGAAGTGTGGCTTCAATCCAGCCTACCTCTACTTCTTGGGGGGGAGGGGGTCACTTTTAATTTTTTTCCGGAACGTCCTACATCCCAGATATAAAGGTAAAAATAAAATATTTCCACTTTAAGTTCGAGTCGAGTACTCCTTTGCACGCTCCGTTGACTCGAACCTTGTTTCTATTGTGGCGAAGTTACCGCCTCTGATTAGAATACCTTTCATAGTCGCACCAAGACACTTTTCGAAGGTGCTTTCCTCCATGTGTTCAAATCTTTTTTCTCTACATTATATACTTTATAGACAATAGTCTTCACTTTAATTTAATTTTTTATTCTCCATCTGGACTATTCCATTTCTGCACGCTAATTTTATTTTTATTTATTCCCATTCATGTGAAACCACTTATTCAAGTTCAAGTCATTGATGCAATTTTATACCAAATTGCTATTTTTACTTTTGTTATGTTACGATTATATTATATCTAGTTTGATTTTAATTATTACTTACTACATATAATTCAATTGTTATTATTATTGTTATTGTTAAAGTGAAAGTATCTAACATAAAATAGAGAAACGTTTTAGTTTCACTTTTAACACGTAATACTGAAATAGTGGAGAAGATATGATATTGCTATGGCTTCGCTCTAGGCAAGAAGTTGAACATTTTTTTGCCCATGAAAATACATGGACACTAAGTAAGGCATGTGTAAAATTTGAATGGAATTGGTTGTGTAGTTCTCAAGTTTTAAGGAATCGTAGTGGAGAAGATATGATATTGCTGTGGGCTCGCCCTAGACAAAAAGTAAGGCATGTGTAAAATTTGAATGAAATTGGTTTTGTAGTTCTCAAGTTTTAAGGAAACACACAGACAGACGGACAGACAGACAGACACGCATTCTCAGATTTATATTTATAAAAGATATATATATATATATATATATATATATATATATTATATATTATATATATATATATAGTAGCATTAAAGACCCGTCGTTGCCGGGTCATAGTGCTAGTGCATATATATATGTGCATATATATGTGTACATATTACATGTACACATATATATATACATCTACACATAAAATACAAAATACAAAGTTATATTTTGATATCGCTAGTGATAACAATACTCAAAATATATAACAGACTGGAACTGTTAGCCCGTCTCTTGTAATTTCGAGCAATTTTATCTTTCCTCCCTCTTGTATAGAAGTGTGGCTACAATCCAGCCTACCTCTACTTCTTGGGGGGGGGGGTCACTTTTAATTTTTTTCCGGAACGTCCTACATCCCAGATATAAAGGTAAAAATAAAATATTTCCACTTTAAGTTCGAGTCGAGTACTCCTTTGCACGCTCCGTTGACTCGAACCTTGTTTCTATTGTGGCGAAGTTACCGCCTCTGATTAGAATACCTTTCATAGTCGCACCAAGACACTTTTCGAAGGTGCTTTCCTCCATGTGTTCAAATCTTTTTTCTCTACATTATATACTTTATAGACAATAGTCTTCACTTTAATTTAATTTTTTATTCTCCATCTGGACTATTCCATTTCTGCACGCTAATTTTATTTTTAATTTATTCCCATTCATGTGAAACCACTTATTCAAGTTCAAGTCATTGATGCAATTTTATACCAAATTGCTATTTTTACTTTTGTTATGTTACGATTATATTATAATCTAGTTTGATTTTAATTATTACTTACTACATATAATTCAATTGTTATTATTATTGTTATTGTTAAAGTGAAAGTATCTAACATAAAATAGAGAAACGTTTTAGTTTCACTTTTAACACGTAATACTGAAATAGTGGAGAAGATATGATATTGCTATGGCTTCGCTCTAGGCAAGAAGTTGAACATTTTTTTGCCCATGAAAATACATGGACACTAAGTAAGGCATGTGTAAAATTTGAATGGAATTGGTTGTGTAGTTCTCAAGTTTTAAGGAATCGTAGTGGAGAAGATATGATATTGCTGTGGGCTCGCCCTAGACAAAAAGTAAGGCATGTGTAAAATTTGAATGAAATTGGTTTTGTAGTTCTCAAGTTTTAAGGAAACACACAGACAGACGGACAGACAGACAGACACACATTCTCAGATTTATATATATAAAAGATATATATATATATATATATATATATATATATATATATATATATATATATATATATGAATTACCGATGAATTCTCCCTGAGCAAATAAATTATCTTTATTGTTGAAAAGAACGAAACTGCAGTCTAAGAGGAACCGAGTTAGTAAATGTTTTTATCTTCATTTCACTAAATTTATCTAGCTTCTGTGTTTCTAGCACATATTTCGCCTCTTAATGTACTGATATATGAATAATATATGGCCCGTGCTAGTTTCACCAGCGATAATAATTAATTTTATTTTATCGCAATTTGACTTGTTTATATATATATATATATATATATATATACGAGGGTCTTCTTCCTGTTTCCATACCAACATATCTGCAACAACATGTCTATGCATAGTCTTCTGCTAATATGAGGCCCAACCTTTCATCTGATGATATGTTGCGGTAGATTGTTGGGACGTCTTTGGGCATGAATTCCAGGTTATCAGACAAGGAATGTTACTCAAGGAGCTGCCATCTAAAATTTCTGATGTCACCAGCATGATGAATGTACACTTGGTCAAGTGATGATCTTCTTAATATATGTATGCATGTATGTATGTAGATGTATGTATGTATGTATGTATGTTTACCTTCGAAACGGAGTAGAGGAAACAAGGACAACTGAAGAAGGGGAATATTCCTTGTGTTGTATGTCTTGTACTCTGTGTTTCGTTGTTTGAAAAAAAAATTCATTTCCATGTTTTTGTTTTTTAAGTTTTCATTTCTCATTGAGTTTTTTTTTTGATGTCCAGTACTCATATATGCATGTTTATATACAATAATAATAATAAAGGGGAAAGTTAATTAATTAATTAATTAATTAATTAATAATTAATAATTCCCTCAAGTAGTGATTCGGTATGTAAAAGACCATTAGCGGTAAACTTAAACAATATTTATTAAAATAAGGGTTAGGTAAAAGAATTTGCTTCACCACACACCGAACTTTAGATATAGCAGCCAAAGAATCTAGCTATTTCTTCTGCTGTAAGAAACAACTATATATACATATAGATGAAGGTATGTACATATATATATGTATGTATGCATATATTTATATATTATTTATATTATGTATGTATGTATGTATGTATGTATGTATGTATGTATGTATGTATGTATGTATTTATGTATGTATGTATGTATGTTCAGTGTGGCTATCCGATTAATGGTTTTAATCATTTAAGATAACAAATCCAAGAATGTATTTCTTTTGTTCAACAAATGAGCTGAAGTCCTTAAATAACGCTGAGCCAACTTTTTTTTATTTCGGGTATTTCGACTACTATCCCAAAAGTGACTGATTGTAACCAACTCTGATCGTCTAATCGTTTTTTTCTTTCAGTATTCACGAGGATTTGGATAAACATGATTGTCATTTAAGACAGTTCATGCTTCTCATTAATTCCATTGAATGATATATGCGCTTCCAGCTAATATCTCTGGATAACTTTAATAAGAATGTAACAAATATGAGCGGAAATTTTCCGTCTTAATATTTTATCTTAGAAAAACATCATTCCACTTATTGTATGTAACAAGCCTACATCTATTTTCGAAGATCGTTATCAACACGTGCTCAGTAGCATTGATGAATCAGAACATAAACATGCCTTTATCATGGAATCTTTCTTGAAAACTAAGCAATTATTGATCTAATTATGAAAGCCCCTTAAACATTTTGTTGGTCTCCTGCAACAACAACAAATCAAACGAAAGGAATTCAGCGGCGGTGGGGCGGGAAAGTATATCATTTTTAACTGTTGTACTTCATTACAGAATGGAAATAGGAAAGATGATGCCTACGTCAGTAGTTCTAAACCAGGCTCCATATGGCCCTTCTGGGTCCATGTGGGACTTCGGATTCCATGTAAGATTTTGTGCAATAACTTGCTCATACATCATATCACCCAAAATGCTTTAATTTTTTTATACATTTCCTATAAATATTTACTTATAAAAGCAAGGATGTTTTATACACATGGAAGGAAGGTCTTCCAGTTGAGTAGATTAGGAATTAAAGGGGCCCACAGGGAATGATGATAGAAAACCAATGATCTAGACGAATGGTTAAAGTTTGTAATGAATGCTTATAAAAACGTTGAAAGTGTGAGTGAAGTGTGGGCAATGACAGGAACGGACGCACGAAGCGCGCTGATTCAAGGAACGAACACACAGACACAGCGAATGACAGCGAACAAGGAAAGAGGTAATTTGATACTGAACACACAGACACAATAGTAGCAGTGAAAGAAAGGCTGCAGATACACATACTCAGTAACAACTAGGAGAAAAAAAAACACTGATGAAGATGAAGGATAGAGGGGAGAAGTGAAGTGTGCTGGCTGGTAGAGTGAGAAGGAAAATAAGAGAAATATGAGGTGGAGACTCAGATGAAGGATAGAGGGGAGAAGTGAAGTGTGCTGGCTGGTAGAGTGAGAAGGAAAATAAGAGAAATGTGAGGTGGAGACTCAGATGAAGGATAGAGTGGAGAGGTGAAGTGTGCTGGCTGGTGGAGTGATAAAGAAGATAAGAGAAATATGAGGTGGAGACTCAGATGAAGTATAGAGGGGAGAAGTGAAGTGTGCTGGCTGGTGGAGTGAGAAGAAAAATAAGAGAAATGTGAGGTGGAGACTCAGATGAAGGATAGAGGGGAGAGGTGAAGTGTGCTGGCTGGTGGAGTGAGAAGGAAATTAAGAGAAATGTGAGGTGGAGACTCAGATGAAGGATAGAGGGGAGAATTGAAGTGTGCTGGCTGGTGGAGTGAGAAGGAAAATAAGAGAAATGTGAGGTGGAGACTCAGATGAAGGATAGAGGGGTGAGTTGAAGTGTGCTGGCTGGTGGAGCGAGAAGTAAAATAAGAGAAATGTGAGGTGGAGACTCAGATGAAGGATAGAGGGGCGAATTGAAGTGTGCTGGCTGGTGGAGTGAGAACGAAAATAAGAGAAATGTGAGGTGGAGACTCAGATGAAGGATAGAGGGGAGAAGTGAAGTGTGCTGGCTGGTGGAGTGAGAAAGAAAATAAGAGAAATGTGAGGTGGAGACTCAGATGAAGGATAGAGGGGAGAGGTAAAGTGTGCTGGCTGGTGGAGTGAGAACGAAAATAAGAGAAATGTGGGGTGGAGGCTCAGATGAAGGATAGAGGGGAGAATTGAAGTGTGCTGGCTGGTGGAGTGAGAAGGAAAATAAGAGAAATGTGGGGTGGAGACTCAGATGAAGGATAGAGGGGAGAATTGAAATGTGCTGGCTGGTGGAGGGAGAAGGAAAATAAGAGAAATGTGGGGTGGAGACTCAGATGAAGGATAGAGGGGAGAGGTGAAGTGTGCTGGCTGGTGGAGTGAGAACGAAAATAAGAGAAATGTGAGGTGGAGACTCAGATGAAGGATAGAGGGGAGAAGTGAAGTGTGCTGGCTGGTGGAGTGAGAACGAAAATAAGAGAAATGTGGGGTGGAGACTCAGATGAAGGATAGAGGGGAGAATTGAAGTGTGCTGGCTAGTGGAGTGAGAACGAAAATAAGAGAAATGTGGGGTGGAGACTCAGATGAAGGGTAGAGGGGAGAATTGAAGTGTGCTGGCTGGTGGAGTGAGAAGGAAAATAAGAGAAATATGGGGTGGAGACTCAGATGAAGGATAGCGGGGTGAGGTGAAGTGTGCTGGCTGGTGGAGTGAGAAAGAAAAGAAGAAAAATGTGAGGTGGAGACTCAGATGAAGGATAGAGGGGAGAAGTGAAGTGTGCTGGCTGGTGGAGTGAGAAGGAAAGTAAGAGAAATGTGAGTGGATACTCAGATGAAGGATAGAGGGGAGAAGTGAAGTGTGCTGGCTGGTGGAGTGAGAAGGAAAATAAGAGAAATGTGAGGTGGAGACTCAGATGAAGGATAGAGGGGAGAATTGAAGTGTGTTGGCTGGTGGAGTGAGAAGGAAAATAAGAGAAATGTGAGGTGGAGACTCAGATGAAGGATAGAGGGGAGAAGTGAAGTGTGCTGGCTGGTGGAGTGAGAAGGAAAATAAGAGAAATGTGAGGTGGAGAGTCAGATGAAGGATAGAGGGGTGAGGTGAAGTGTGCTGGCTGGTGGAGTGAGAAAGAAAAGAAGAGAAATGTGTGGTGGAGACTCAGATGAAGGATAGAGGGGAGAAGTGAAGTGTGCTGGCTGGTGGAGTGAGAACGAAAATAAGAGAAATGTGGGGTGGAGACGCAGATGAAGGATAGAGGGGAGAAGTGAAGTGTGCTGGCTGGTGGAGTGAGAAGGAAAATAAGAGAAATGTGAGGTGGAGACTCAGATGAAGGATAGAGGGGAGAAGTGAAGTGTGCTGGCTGGTGGAGTGAGAAAGAAAAGAAGAGAAATGTGTGGTGGAGACTCAGATGAAGGATAGAGGGGAGAAGTGAAGTGTGCTGGCCGGTGGAGTGAGAAGGAAAATAAGAGAAATGTGAGGTGGAGACTCAGATGAAGGATAGAGGGGTGAGGTGAAGTGTGCTGGCTGGTGGAGTGAGAAGGAAAATAAGAGAAATGTGGGGTGGAGACTCAGATGAAGGATAGAGGGGAGAAGTGAAGTGTGCTGGCTGGTGGAGTGAGAACGAAAAGAAGAGAAATGTGAGGTGGAGACTCAGATGAAGGATAGAGGGGAGAATTGAAGTGTGCTGGCTGGTGGAGTGAGAAGGAAAATAAGAGAAATGTGAGGTGGAGACTCAGATGAAGGATAGAGGGGAGAAGTGAAGTGTGCTGGCTGGTGGAGTGAGAAGGAAAATAAGAGAAATGTGAGATGGAGACTCAGATGAAGGATAGAGGGGAGAGGTAAAGTGTGCTGGCTGGTGGAGTGAGAACGAAAATAAGAGAAATGTGGGGTGGAGACTCAGATGAGGATAGAGGGGAGAATTGAAGTGTGCTGGCTGGTGGAGCGAGAAGTAAAATAAGAGAAATGTGAGGTGGAGACTCAGATGAAGGATAGAGGGGCGAATTGAAGTGTGCTGGCTGGTGGAGTGAGAACGAAAATAAGAGAAATGTGAGGTGGAGACTCAGATGAAGGATAGAGGGGAGAAGTGAAGTGTGCTGGCTGGTGGAGTGAGAAAGAAAATAAGAGAAATGTGAGGTGGAGACTCAGATGAAGGATAGAGGGGAGAGGTAAAGTGTGCTGGCTGGTGGAGTGAGAACGAAAATAAGAGAAATGTGGGGTGGAGGCTCAGATGAAGGATAGAGGGGAGAATTGAAGTGTGCTGGCTGGTGGAGTGAGAAGGAAAATAAGAGAAATGTGGTGGAGACTCAGATGAAGGATAGAGGGGAGAATTGAAATGTGCTGGCTGGTGGAGGAGAAGGAAAATAAGAGAAATGTGGGGTGGAGACTCAGATGAAGGATAGAGGGGAGAGGTGAAGTGTGCTGGCTGGTGGAGTGAGAACGAAAATAAGAGAAATGTGAGGTGGAGACTCAGATGAAGGATAGAGGGGAGAAGTGAAGTGTGCTGGCTGGTGGAGTGAGAACGAAAATAAGAGAAATGTGGTGGAGACTCAGATGAAGGATAGAGGGGAGAATTGAAGTGTGCTGGCTAGTGGAGTGAGAACGAAAATAAGAGAAATGTGGGGTGGAGACTCAGATGAAGGGTAGAGGGGAGAATTGAAGTGTGCTGGCTGGTGAGTGAGAAGGAAAATAGAGAAATGTGGGGTGGAGACTCAGATGAAGGATAGCGGGGTGAGGTGAAGTGTGCTGGCTGGTGGAGTGAGAAAGAAAAGAGAAATGTGTGGTGGAGACTCAGATGAAGGATAGAGGGGAGAAGTGAAGTGTGCTGGCTGGTGGAGTGAGAAGGAAAGTAGAGAAATGTGAGTGGATACTCAGATGAAGGATAGAGGGGAGAAGTGAAGTGTGCTGGCTGGTGGAGTGAGAAGGAAAATAAGAGAAATGTGAGGTGGAGACTCAGATGAAGGATAGAGGGGAGAATTGAAGTGTGCTGGCTGGTGGAGTGAGAAGGAAAATAAGAGAAATGTGAGGTGGAGACTCAGATGAAGGATAGAGGGGAGAAGTGAAGTGTGCTGGCTGGTGGAGTGAGAAGGAAAATAAGAGAAATGTGAGGTGGAGACTCAGATGAAGGATAGAGGGGTGAGGTGAAGTGTGCTGGCTGGTGGAGTGAGAAAGAAAAGAGAAATGTGTGGTGGAGACTCAGATGAAGGATAGAGGGGAGAAGTGAAGTGTGCTGGCTGGTGGAGTGAGAACGAAAATAAGAGAAATGTGGGGTGGAGACTCAGATGAAGGATAGAGGGGAGAAGTGAAGTGTGCTGGCTGGTGGAGTGAGAAGGAAAATAAGAGAAATGTGAGGTGGAGACTCAGATGAAGGATAGAGGGGAGAAGTGAAGTGTGCTGGCTGGTGGAGTGAGAAGAAAAGAAGAGAAATGTGTGGTGGAGACTCAGATGAAGGATAGAGGGAGAAGTGAAGTGTGCTGGCCGGTGGAGTGAGAAGGAAAATAAGAGAAATGGAGGTGGAGACTCAGATGAAGGATAGAGGGGTGAGGTGAAGTGTGCTGGCTGGTGGAGTGAGAAGGAAAATAAGAGAAATGTGGGGTGGAGACTCAGATGAAGGATAGAGGGAGAAGTGAAGTGTGCTGGCTGGTGTGGAGTGAGAACGAAAAGAAGAGAAATGTGAGGTGGAGACTCAGATGAAGGATAGAGGGGAGAATTGAAGTGTGCTGGCTTGTGGAGTGAGAAGGAAAATAAGAGAAATGTGAGGTGGAGACTCAGATGAAGGATAGAGGGGAGAAGTGAAGTGTGCTGGCTGGTGGAGTGAGAAGGAAAATAAGAGAAATGTGAGATGAGACTCAGATGAAGGATAGAGGGGAGAGGTAAGTGTGCTGGCTGGGGAGTGAGAACGAAAATAAGAGAAATGTGGGGTGGAGACTCAGATGAAGGATAGAGGGGAGAAGTGAAGTGTGCTGGCTGGTGGGGAGTGAGAACGAAAATAAGAGAAATGTGGGTGGAGACTCAGATGAAGGATAGAGGGGAGAGTGTGAAGTGTGCTGGCTGGTGGAGTGAGAAGGAAAATAAGAGAAATGTGAGGTGGAGCCTCAGATGAAGGATAGAGGGGAGAAGTGAAGTGTGCTGGCTGGTGGAGTGAGAAGGAAAATAAGAGAAATGTGAGGTGGAGACTCAGGTGAAGGATAGAGGGGTGAGGTGAAGTGTGCTGGCTGGTGGAGTGAGAACGAAAATAAGAGAAATGTGGGGTGGAGACTCAGATGAAGGATAGAGGGGGGGGGAGTGAAGTGTGCTGGCTGGTGGAGTGAGAAAGAAAATAAGAGAAATATGAGATGGAGACTCAGATGAAGGATAGAGTGGAGAGGTGAAGTGTGCTGGCTGGTGGAGTGAGAACGAAAATAAGAGAAATGTGGGGTAGAGACTCAGATGAAGGATAGAGGGGAGAAGTGAAGTGTGCTGGCTGGTGGAATGAGAAGAAAAATAAGAGAAATGTGGGGTGGAGACTCAGATGAAGGATAGAGGGGAGAGGTAAAGTGTGCTGGCTGGTGGAGTGAGAACGAAAATAAGAGAAATGTGGGGTGGAGGCTCAGATGAAGGATAGAGGGGAGAGGTGAAGTGTGCTGGCTGGTGGAGTGAGAACGAAAATAAGAGAAATGTGAGGTGGAGACTCAGATGAAGGATAGAGGGGAGAAGTGAAGTGTGCTGGCTGGTGGAGTGAGAACGAAAATAAGAGAAATGTGGGGTGGAGACTCAGATGAAGGATAGAGGGGAGAATTGAAGTGTGCTGGCTGGTGGAGTGAGAAGGAAAATAAGAGAAATGTGGGGTGGAGACTCAGATGAAGGATAGAGGGGAGAAGTGAAGTGTGCTGGCTGGTGGAGTGAGAACGAAAAGAAGAGAAATGTGAGGTGGAGACTCAGATGAAGGATAGAGGGGAGAAGTGAAGCGTGCTGGCTGGTGGAGTGAGAACGAAAAGAAGAGAAATGTGAGGTGGAGACTCAGATGAAGGATAGAGGGGAGAATTGAAGTGTGCTGGCTGGTGGAGTGAGAAGGAAAATAAGAGAAATGTGAGGTGGAGACTCAGATGAAGGATAGAGGGGAGAAGTGAAGTGTGCTGGCTGGTGGAGTGAGAAGGAAAATAAGAGAAATGTGAGATGGAGACTCAGATGAAGGATAGAGGGGAGAGGTAAAGTGTGCTGGCTGGTGGAGTGAGAACGAAAATAAGAGAAATGTGGGGTGGAGACTCAGATGAAGGATAGAGGGGAGAAGTGAAGTGTGCTGGCTGGTGGAATGAGAAGAAAAATAAGAGAAATGTGGGGTGGAGACTCAGATGAAGGATAGAGGGGAGAGGTGAAGTGTGCTGGCTGGTGGAGTGAGAACGAAAATAAGAGAAATGTGGAGTGGAGACTCAAATGAAGGATAGAGGGGAGAATTGAAGTGTGCTGGCTGGTGGAGTGAGAAGGAAAATAAGAAAAATTTGATGTAGAGACTCAGGTGAAGGATAGAGGGGAGAATTGAAGTGTGCTGGCTGGTGGAGTGAGAAGGAAAAGAAGAGAAATGTGAGGTGGAGACTCAGATGAAGGATAGAGGGGAGAATTGAAGTGTGCTGGCTGGTGGAGTGAGAAGGAAAATAAGAGAAATGTGGGGTGGAGACTCAGATGAAGGATAGCGACGAGAGGTGAAGTGTGCTGGCTGGTGGAGTGAGAAGGAAAATAAGAGAAATGTGGGGTGGAGACTCAGATTAAGGATAGAGGGGAGAATTGAAGTGTGCTGGCTGGTGGAGTGAGAAGGAAAATAAGAAAAAATTGAGGTAGAGACTCAGATGAAGGATAGAGGGGAGAGGTGAAGTGTGCTGGCTGGTGGAGTGAGAACGAAAATAAGAGAAATGTGAGGTGGAGACTCAGATGAAGGATTGAGGGGAGAATTGAAGTGTGCTGGCTGGTGGAGTGAGACGGAAAATAAGAGAAATGTGGGGTGGAGACTCAGATGAAGGATAGAGGGGAGAGGTGAAATGTGCTGGCTGGTGGAGTGAGAAGGAAAATAAGAGAAATGTGGGGTGGAGACTCAGATGAAGGATAGAGGGGAGAATTGAAGTGTGCTGGCTTGTGGAGTGAGAAGGAAAATAAGAGAAATGTGGGGTGGAGACTCAGATGAAGGATAGAGGGGATAGGTGAAGTGTGCTGGCTGGTGGAGTGAGAAGGAAAATAAGAGAAATGTGGGGTGGAGACTCAGATGAAGGATAGAGGGGAGAATTGAAGTGTGCTGGCTGGTGGAGTGAGAACGAAAAGAAGAGAAATGTGAGGTGGAGACTCAGATGAAGGATAGAGGGGAGAAGTGAAGTGTGCTGTCTGGTGGAGTGAGAAGGAAAAGAAGAGAAATGTGAGCTGGAGACTCAGATGAAGGATAGAGGGGAGAATTGAAGTGTGCTGGCTGGTGGAGTGAGAAGGAAAATAAGAGAAATGTGGGGTGGAGACTCAGATGAAGGATAGAGGGGAGAAGTGAAGTGTGCTGGCTGGTGGAGTGAGAACGAAAAGAAGAAAAATGTGAGGTGGAGAATCAGATGAAGGATAGAGGTGAGAAGTGAAGTGTGCTGGCTGGTGGAGTGAGAAGGAAAATAAGAGAAACGTGAGGTGGAGACTCAGATGAAGGATAGAGGGGAGACGTGAAGTGTGCTGGCTGGTGGGGTGAGAACGAAAAGAAGAGAAATGTGGGGTGGAGACTCAGATGAAGGATAGAGGGGAGAATTGAAGTGTGCTGGCTGATGGAGTGAGAAGGAAAATAAGAGAAATGTGAGGTGGAGACTCAGATGAAGGATAGAGGGGATAATTGAAGTGTGCTGGCTGGTGGAGTGAGAACGAAAATAAGAGAAATGTGGGGTGGAGACTCAGATGAATGATAGAGGGGAGAAGTGAAGTGTGCTGGCTGGTGGCGTGAGAAGGAAAATAAGAGAAATGTGAGGTGGAGACTCAGATGAAGGATAGAGGGGAGAAGTGAAGTGTGCTGGCTGGTGGAGTGAGAACGAAAAGAAGAGAAATGTGAGGTGGAGACTCAGATGAAGGATAGAGGGGAGAATTGAAGTGTGCTGGCTGGTGGAGTGAGAACGAAAATAAGAGAAATGTGGGGTGGAGACTCAGATGAATGATAGAGGGGAGAAGTGAAGTGTGCTGGCTGGTGGAGTGAGAAGGAAAATAAGAGAAATGTGAGGTGGAGACTCAGATGAAGGATAGAGGGGAGAAGTGAAGTGTGCTGGCTGGTGGAGTGAGAACGAAAAGAAGAGAAATGTGAGGTGGAGACTCAGATGAAGGATAGAGGGGAGAATTGAAGTGTGCTGGCTGGTGGAGTGAGAAGGAAAATAAGAAAACTTTGAGGTAGAGACTCAGATGAAGGGTGAATGTGAGGTGGAGACTCAAAATGTAGATGAAGAAAGCTCGAAATTGAGTCGTTATTCTATGAGTTGTGTTTGTTTCCCTATCACAACAGTGTTGATATATAACACAAAGGGAAAGGTGGTCAGGCGAATGCCCAAGTGAATTTAAGTGGAGAGCAAGATGTTTGAGGATTTCGGAATTGCTTAAGGATGTAGTAGGCCAAAACGGGATCATTTTGGTCAGTTTCTTTTTGTAGAGATGCTATTTTGCACAACAAATAATGTTCGAAGAAGTAATATATTTGAAAGTCATTAGCATTAGAAGTGGAAAACGATGTCAGTTTGCGGCGTGGAATTGAAGTAGCAAATACAGGCGTGATTGTAGGAGGTCGCAAAGGTGCCAAATTGTGGGTGGTTTGAGAACTACTCGCCAGAAACTCATATCTGTCTCTGGTAGTATTTGAGAATATGAGCCATCTGCTGGAAAGATTGTAAAAGACAAAAGTTGCGGTCTCATGGTCGCTCACTGAAGTGACAAATGAGACGAAAAAGAATTTATGCAAGAACGGTAAGAATATATTTGAGATAAGGCGAAATGGCGCACGTAATGGTTGCAGACTGATTGCAGATAGCCTCGAATAGAGGGTGGAAGTGACATCAAGAGTAGACAATATGGCTCATTTTTGTTTGTAGGGCGAAGGAATTCTTAGATGGGTCAGGATACTTGAGTAACGTAGAGGTAGAAAGGAAAGAAAATAGAGCAAGACTGGAGTTCAACAGAAATATTTAGAAATAGAAACGTTTAGGATTAGATGGAAGGGTCAGCAGATGTATAGAATGTCGACATTCGGAATATCTCCCAAGAATGTCATTCCACATTGTGAAAATGACCCACCATAAAATGCAGAGGTTAGAAATACATCAATCATATTTTCAGATTAGATACAGAACCCTCCGTTATTATAAACGTTAGACACTCTGCTATCGGTCCTTCCACTATCACATCCTGAATACCCAACAAAGTTTTCACCAAACCATACACACATATACACATATGCACCCAAGCATAGGGTATTTGGGAACCCCTCCTAATCATTTCACACATATCAAACCTCTACGCATACCATCCCGTTCAAACTCATTCAAGCACTTACACACACACTCACACACATGTTAACCTACGAGACACTCGCTGTATCAAAGCACAGGTTTTTAGAGGGTGGGGAGTCAAGAGACTTATCTCTTCATAACATCCTCCTTTGGTCGTTAAAACTTCCCCACCTCCAATAACAGAGCAGCCCTTATTTTTTGTTGTACTTGTTATCCCTGAAGAGTAAAAACATTAGATAACATTTGTCTAATATCCAGTGCAAAATCTATTGTTAATGCCAACTGCAATGGAGCAACAATATTGTATATTTTGACTAACATACCCACTCTACTGATACATAAACGAATGCTTATTTTTTTTTACTTATGAATACTTAGACAAACATATATATACATGTGTGTGTGTATGTGTGTGTGTGTGTGTGTGTGTGTGTGTGTGTGTGGTGTGTGTGTGTGTGTGTGGCAGAGAATGCTAAAGCATGTGGGGTATAGATATTCACGGAGCAGGTGCTCAGATAGTAAGAATTTAAACTGCAACGGTGTCGAAAGCAGGAGCCGCTTGTGTAGAAAGGCGGCTATGAGAGCGAAACTTGCCGAACTTGTACGAAAGCTGGAAGACAAATAAAGGCGAGTGAAAGTATATTTACATGGAATACAAAATACAGGATACGAAACATTCGACGGAAAAGATTAAAAGAAGGGAGAGAACGCAGCTGTATGTTGACTAAAGAAAGACAACATCGAAGGCTAAAAGTGCATGCGCCATTCAAAGAATATAGCACAGTAAGACAGAAAGCTGAGCAGTGAAAACGAAGCTCCTCAGACTTGTTGTGAGTTGTGTTAATAACAAGAACACCAGGAAATACTTGAGGCGGATATTCTTAAACACAATAACATGAAGGAAATGGCAAAAAGAGAGTTCCTGCGATTGGCTTCAAACCTGAATGCCAGAAACATGATTTCGGCAATAAACTCGCGTGTAGACACAGTAGTTTGGTAAGGCGTTGGAATCCTGAAGTGTGCAGAGGAAGAGCTAAAAGAGTTAGACAGGAAGACAAGAAAGCTCCAAACGATGCATGAAGCCCATCATCCAAGTGCAAACGCTGATCACCAATACATGGAGATTGCAATTGGAAGAAGGGTCTGGTAAGTATGGAATACTGCGTGCGTATCGAACTCGAGAGCTTAATGAGGTACCTAGCCCAGAGTAAGGAAACCTTGCTAGTCTCAGTTAGAAACGAGGGAATACTGAAAGCAGAGAAAAAATGGGAAAACAAAGGAAGAAGTACAAAAAGGACATGAAGAAGAATTACGCCACAACGGTCTATGCAATCAATTCTATACATCCACAACTGAAGTTGCTGGGAAACAGAGGTGGGTTTGGCTGAAGAAAGGGATATTGGAAAAGAGACTGAGAGCTATATACTGGCAACACAAGACCAAACATGATTTGGAGGTTCAGCCTTTGGAATAAGCAAGTGTCTCCATTGATCTGCATCTGTAACAAAATGGACGAAACCACTGCCTATATCGGGAACAGATACCCTAGACTTGTCCAAAACCACTACATGTTGTGGCGACATTATCAGGTAGCGATAGTGCTACATTGGAAACTGCAAAAAGTGAGGGTTAGAGAGAGGCAAGATGTGGTATGAGCAGAAACAACAGAGAGTTGCAGAGTCGGAGACAAGCAACATCCTCTGGGACTTCCCAATCCTAAAAGA
Source organism: Octopus sinensis (assembly GCF_006345805.1). Lineage (NCBI taxonomy): Eukaryota > Metazoa > Mollusca > Cephalopoda > Octopoda > Octopodidae > Octopus > Octopus sinensis. Next base: position 52,701,697 of record NC_042999.1, on the reverse strand, counting down.
TCAGGTGCTAGAGCTTAATAGATGCGTGTGCTATATAGTTGCCCCTTTGACCCACGAATAGTAAAGGAAGGCGAAGAAATAGATATATACAATCCTCTTAAGTACCAAAATGCCCGGCTATGTAAAATGAGGAAGGTGAAGTGCTAATTATTTTTGGGTTCTGGGGGACAGTATCAGAAGGCATCAAAAGAAATGTAAAGGAAAGTAGAAGAGAGTGCCCAGTAGAACTGTTACAAAATGTTTGCCTCCTTGGCACAACCAAAATAATCAGGAAAGTATTAGATAACTGAAAAGAACGAGTAGCATGGTACCGTAGGCTACGGCTGCATAACTCCAGGAACTCCAACAAAAGCTGGGATAAAAAGATTAAATAACGATAATGGTTTCAAATGTCGGCAATTTTGAGAGAAGGTGCAAATCGATTACATCGATACCAGTACACAACTGGTACTTATTCTATTGACCCCGAAATGGGTGAAAAGCAAAATCAACCTTGGTGGAAATTGAACTGAAAATATAAAACGAACGAAATGCTGCTAACCTTCTGCCGGGTGTGCGAATGAGTCTGGCAGCTCGCTTGCCTCAGTAGTAGTAGTAGTAGTAGTGATTTATTTTGTTTGCTCCCAGGGCGAGTGAAATTGAATAATAAAAATAATAATAATAGTTTCAAATTTTGGTACAGGGCCGCCAACAATTTCTAAGAGAGGTCTAAATCGATTAGAACGACCCCAAATCCTAAATGGTACTTATTTCATCCAGCCCTAAAGAATGAAAGGAAAAGCTCGCTTTAGTTACACAAGGCCAGCAAATTTGGTAAAAGGGGAGGAGGTAAAACGATTCTAAACCAATAAGAAGTCTTTTACTACCTAACCATATGTAAAATTTGAAAGAATTCCAAAAATTTGAATTATTCTGTTTGTCTTGCAATTTCGGAATTAAGGATAATTCTTAAACCAAACTCCATTTTGTTTTAGCACTCTAGTAAGCCTTGCACTTATTAATCCTTTTAATCCTTTTTCCTATAGGCACAAGGTCTGAAATTTGTGGGGAGGGGACTAATCGATTAGATCGGGCCCAGTGTTTGTCTAGTACTTAATTTATCGACCTCGAAAGGATGAAAGGTAAAGTCGACCTCGGCGGAATTTGAACTCAGAACTTAGCGATGAGCGAAATACAGCTAAACATTTCGTCCAGCGTGCTAAAGACTCTGCCAGCTCACCGCTTTCCTTGCATTTATCAAGGTACGCAGTATTTCCTTATGCAACCAAATTATACTATAAAAGGATATCAAACGATATCAAACAATACCCCATTCTACTACTTTGGCAGTTCACGTTTACACTACTTGTTAAGATTGTCTATACAAATATTCTCTAGAAATTCCAGATACCAATGATGTTTGTTAAAACGAATCGTATACGAGAGCTCAGGCGTAAACAAACAATGAGATCGAAGATGAAAAAAGGGGTAATGGGAGCATGACATATTTCATGGGGTTATTGCCCCTTCATCACAACCCGTTCAACCCTTTGATCATCCTCGAACACCTTGCTTAAATAGCCACTATATACAGAGGTGTAACGCTCTTGGATATACAAATTGCACATATATTACTTTTATTGTTATATTCTTTAGTTCACGTTTTACTAAGAACTAAAGGTGCTGTAGAGTGGCCTGAAATCTGCACCACAGATCAATGGGTCAAATTAACATCGAAACATTTCCGGGAATACACTGATACCAAATACGTGGGATGTAGCCTTCCAAGGGACTGAGTCTATAAGCTAGAAAGCCAGACGGGGAGAGGCACTGAAAACCAGGCGGAGATCGCATTTATAACTCTGTGTGTCTGTGTGTGTGTGCGTGTCCATATAAACATGTATGTGAACGTGTGTATGCATGTAAACGTGCGTTTGTAGGTCAACATGTGTGTATACGTAAATGTATATGTGCATGTCATCGTGTGTTTCTGTATGTAAAAGGCAATTCCCAAAATGTAAACTTCATAAAATCGCCATAATGAAGTTACAAAAAGGGGTTTTCTCGTGATTCTACAAGGTGTCATTTTCTGAAATAAGACTACAGTTTTCCATAAATTTTGTATTTCTAGAAAATATATTTTTAACTCGCATTTCTTTTCCCGTGTTCCGCGACAAAAGTCAGCGCTATCATATCTATAAAAACAAATCTGTGAAATGTCGAATACTTCCTTCTTTGTGTCGTAAATGCAAGAGAAGCTGCGGCCTGTGTTAAGTCTAATGAAGAAAGTATTACCTATAAGCATTAATAAATGTTTTTGCACACAATTGTTTCGCATCTTTTCGGTTTGAACGGCAGTTTTTTCTAGCGGTGTCATATGAAATTGTCACCCAAAATTATGACCCTAGTATCGATCTATTGCATTTCATTCTGTTTTAGGTTAGGGTTAGTTAAGGTTAGGGTTAGAGTTAGGGGTGGGGGGAAGGCTATCTTTTTTTCTTCACAAATGTAAATAAACCCAATCTGTTTCTTAAACGAGGGACATATTCATACGGCACAGAATGTTTTTTTTTTTTACCTCAATAGACGTCAGTGATTGGTTGAAATTGCAGAAATTGAAGAAAAAAAACAACAAATATCTTACAAACTATAGAATTTTGTCAAGAGAAAAAGATGTTTTATAAGCACATTCTACCAGTATACGAAGTTTAAAATTTTTTTCTTACCTAGAAATTATGTTAAAAATTGCCGTTGAAACCGAAAAGATCCATTGTTTCTATTGAAATTTTAAATTATATCCAAATTATAACTAAACACAGAGGTTGGGTTATTAAATGAAGAGAAATAATTGGGTCTACCATTGAAAAATGTCTATTACGAAGCGTTTAGAAATGTTCCGTTGTCATTAATATCAACGTTGCTTTCACAGAATTTGCCAAAGGAGAGAATCATCTGATGCGTAATTTGGGAGAACAAGTAGCTGACAAATGTGGTTGTAAGGAAACTGAAATGATTGTCAATGAAGGGGAAGGAATAAATGAATAATCGATGGAAGTCACTAGCAGCTGCTTCTGAAGGGATTGAGATTAGTCGATCGTTCGGATATTGTTTGTGGAGGGGCGAAACTGGAATATTTTGTAGAACATTTACAAGCATTTACCTCAGTTAAGGAAGTGAGAGGGAAAGAGAGAGGGAATAAGAGAGAAATAGAGCAAGTGAGAAGGGTGGTGTGTTTGGAGCTCACAGTTTTATTGTAAATTAAAAGACAGTGTTTCAATCTGTCGCATTGTTTCGTTGAAAAATCAGCAAATCTGTTACGCTTGTAAACAGTATTTAGCTGATCTTAAGACTGAAGAAGAGTTTGAGCCAAATGTTTACAATGTGTGTAAAGTGGAGTTAAAGCATAGAAACGATTAAAAGAATGAAGAAAACAGAAATGGATTCTGTAGACGGCCTATAGATGTTCATCTCTTGTTTACTACCTTGCGAAACATATTCCCTACTTTTCTCATTTACATATGGATAGATAATTTCACATTCATCTATATCTTGTTTTCTTTCCAGAATAGAAAGAGGGTCTGAAAGGAAATAAAGGAAACCTGGATATTTTATAATATAAAAACCTCTACATTTAAGAGCGGATATATGATCTGAATTAAAACAGCAACGAACTAATTTTTATAAAAGTGTTAAACAGAATATTTATATTCCTATTTTTAAACACTGAAATATTATATTTCACTGATTGAATCTTACCAAAAAGAGCCGGAAGCTCTCAGAAATCAAACTTGTGGTTTGTCGTGTTTATTGGAGTCTAATGAGAGATGAAATGTGTGAATCTGCTACAAACGTCCTGAAAATATGTCATATAAAACTCCAAGGTCAGAAATGTAGTAGATTACACTGCTTCAATACAGTTGGGGTTTAAGAAAATATAACACAAATCTGCGATGATGAGGATTGATGCAGCCAAACGAAGAGATGAATGGTTCGTGTCTTGGCGAAACTGTCTTAGCAAGAATTAAAATAACACAAATACATATAATTGTTGAACAGAGCATCAAAAACTGAAGCAGTGTCAACAAGAACAACTTAAATATAAGTTTGTTATGATATCAGAATAAACAGCAGTCCTGCCTACATTATCTTTTTCAATATCAATAACAGCAACAGCATAAATAACAATAAATGTAAAATGATGTTAACAAGAAGATAAATATGGCACTGTTATATGTGAACTTCTAAGCAGTTACTGACTATTTATACGTAATCAACGAAATAATATTGTCAAATGGTTGATGTTTAAATTAATAAATTTTAATTATTTCTTGATAAACGGATTTTGTTCATTTTTTAAAGTGTTAAATTTTTTGCTATATTTTTATAATTCGTAAAGATTTGTAAGGAACAGAAAAGAATCATGTAAAACTTGTTTTTATTCTGGAAGTGTAACAAAACTTAGAGTATAATGGTATGGACTTTTGCAAAACCCTCATCAGATAAAACTAATATTTATTTCTTTATTGCCCACAGAGGGCTACACAAGGACAGACAAATGGATTAAGTCGATTACATCGTTCCCTGTGCGTAACTGGTACTTGTTTAATCGACCCCGAAAGGATAAAAGGCAAAGTCGACCTCAGCGGAATTTGAGCTCGGAATGTAACGGCAGACGAAATACCTATTTCTTTACTACACACAAGGGGCTAACACAGAGATGACAAACAAGGACAGACAAACGCATGAAGTCGATTATATCGTCCCCAATGGGTAACTGGTACTTATTTAATCGACCTCGAAAGGATGAAAGGCAAAGTTGACCTCAGCGGAATTTGAGCTCGGAACGTATCGGCAGACGAATTATCGCTAAGCCTTTCCCCCGGCATGCTAACATTTCTGCTAGCTCGCAACAAGGAAGCGATTTATTGGGGGAAAGGAATCGAAAAATGGAAAGAGGATGACCCAATATTAGACTCTCCACCTTGTTCAGTGTCGGGAGTAACCAATAAAATTATGGTTTACTGTTAAATGAACCAGTATATTCCTGAATCTACAGTCAAGTCAGAAATATAAGTTGGATAGCAACATTTTCCTATGACAAGATCAGATTACGAATGAATATAAAAGAAGGCTCACATTTTCGAGTCGAAATTAGAAACAATTATTACGGCTTGAGCTTCCCATCGTTGCTTTTATCTTTCAAGAAAGTATGAGTTGAGAAAATAACTGGTTCCGAGTCTTCTCTTCTCAGTTCTTCATCCGAATCAGAATAGCTTTAATAACATAAGTGTTCGTAGGCTGTCAAATTGCACAAATGCCTACGACACTGCAAATTAATTTCGGCCGGCATAAACTGCAATAATAGAAGCTACAAGGACTGATTTATTAGTAGTAGAAATAATAATAAATGCCTTGGGGCAGCACCAAGCAGTTGCCCTCATGGCCTCTGATCTTAATTGATTGGAAGTGTTATGTATATTGTTTTGTCTTGTTATAAAAGATGGTCTAACAGCAAATATTCTGTTCAATACCACAGATTTGCTTGTCATTTGTTTGACCTTAACCAGTTGAGCATGTCCCTTAGTGGCTGACATGTGCATCTCTATTCACGAGCAGAAGTAGTGGGGGAGCATCATAGCTATATGTTGAGAGGGATTCTTTGGGCTCCACCTGCAAGGTCATATGCTGTTTATCTTGATATGAGATCACCATATGGTCGTGAAACAGGTACCTGGTGTACCCTTATCAGATGGGTATTCATGATGAGTACACTGGCTTCGTGTATTTTAACCCAATGTCATTTTGACGGCATGCTCTACTTTCTCACTCAATAATAATAGTAAGAAGAAGAAGAAGAAGAAGAAGAAGAAGAAGAAGAAGAAGAAGAGAGCTCCATAATGAATAACAGCATGAATGTGCTACACCAGGCTCTCCATTCTATGCAAGGAACTGTGTGACTGCCTTCAACATGCACTGTTTCTGTAGTTCGCTATAATACAAATCTAATCTAATAAAATCGGTGGAATAGAATAAAAGAACCTGTGTAAGATTTGAAAGAAACGGCCTTTTAATGAAAATAATCACAAAAACGACATTTTACGGCCATTCAAAGCACAGTTTCTTCTATGCATGATATCTCAGTGAAACATGAGCGAAAGACACGCAAAATCAACATCAGAAAGTTTACAAATTATAAAATATAAGTGGAACAAAATAGTAATATGTAAATTAATTAATTACACTTGAATGTCTACATAATCATATATACATTTTAATACCCATAGGACTACACATACATCTCAAAGTTTACACAACTACTTGGAATTTACAGGGCACACATACACACATATGAAAACACGTTTCACAAACGAAACAAAAAAACAAAATATTCTTTATTTTTCTTTTTCGAACTAACACAGAGTGGATAATTCGTAAATTTAAAAACAGCTCAAAAAAATATGCCCGGTGATAAAGCTATCAACAAAAAAATAGACAGACGAATACAGATCTGTTAGTCTTAAGAAGCTACGTTACGAGCAATGTTTTCATTCAGAGAACTCGGGGGCGGTATTGTCTCAAAAACTTAACTCTAAACAGACAGATACGTCCCCTAATGTCAACGTTCAAGCTCGTCATGCCTCACTGATAACAACGTAAAATACAAACCACATCTGACGTATCACCAAGGGCCGCGTGATCGAGTGAGGAAACAGATTGGGTACGAAAAATCAGCTCCTAGTTCAAATCTTCCCGAAACACAGGAGTAGGAAGTACCCCACAATCGGAATATTCCAACAGATGGCCATCCATGCTCTTTGTCAAATAACCAAAACAAAAATGGAAAATTGTGTTGGGGAGATAATAAACTTCCTAAGGCCTTCTATAATGCCATGTATTTCCCCACAAATAAATCAAATACTGTACAAAACTGCTTAAACAGGAAACAGAAACATCTTTGATAGTCTACCACATAGCTAGATTAAGAAAGTTCGGAAATGCATTAAGTAGCACCTACTCTGCAAAATTACTTGTCTGTAAGTATGAGATCACGGAGAACCACACTGACTTTGAGCATTGAGAATGAATCGCTCAATGGTGGGGATGTAAGAATTTTACGTGGCATTTTCCAGGGTCACTCTTTATCACCACTCCTCTTTTGTGTAGCCTTAATACCTCTCTCGAAATTGCTCGATGATGTACAATACGGCTATAAATTGTTTGATGAAAATATAAATCGTCTCATTTACATGGATGATTTAAAGCTCTTTGTAAAAAATGACCAACAACTTAAGGGCTTATTAGCGATTGTTAAACAATTCAGTGATGACATCTGAATGCAATTTGGCCTCGATAAATGTGCAAAGGCTACGTTTATCAAAAGTAAAATGACAGAAACCTCCAATGTTAATCTTGACCAGAAGAATGCCGTAAAGGAGTTAGAACCAGCGGAGAGCTACAAATACCTAGGGGTATTTGAAGGGGACGGATTCAAAGATTCAGTGATGAGGGAAAGGATCAGGAGAGAATGTTATCGCAGGGTAAGGGCAATACTCAAGTCAGAGCTGAATGCAAGAAACAGAATCGCAGCGATCAATGCTTTAGTCATACCAGTCGTGACTTACAGTTTCAAAATCATTAACTGGTCAATTACTGAAATATGTAATATTGACTGAAAAATACGAAAATTGTTGACGATGCCTAGAATGCACCACCCTGAGGCAGATATAGAACGACTTTATCTGCCAAGAAATGACTTTTACAACTGGAATTAACAATGAAGATTACCAAAATTCGTCTCAACACCTACCTAAAAAACTCTGATGACTGGATGTTAAAACTTATCTCAAAGCATGAAAACAAGAAAGCATCATACTCAGTAACAAAACAGGCAAAGGAATATCTAAGTGAATTCCAAATACAACAAATACCAGAATTAGACGTACTGGAAACAAGCACCGAAAAAGCTAAGCGTATGAAAACCCATGCTATAACTGCTGTCTTAGATATTCTTCCTGATAAATGGCAAGAAAAGCCTCCGAATGGCAAATACCCAAAGAGAGCTAACAGTGCCGACGTTGACAAAGCCTTTACCCATCAAGGGCCAGTGGCTTCTGGCTTAAAGTAAGAAACAGAAGGGTTTATCATAACAACCCGAGATCAATACACAAAACTACCAGGCTAACATATTAAAGAAAGGCAACTCTCCAACATGTCATGTTTGTCAACAAGAGAAAGAAGCCATTGATCATGTTGTTTCCATGTGCAGTCTTTTTGCTCCTAAAGAGTATCTCAACAGACATGACAGAGCAGCACAATATATTCTCTGGGTAATTTGCAAAAATCTGGACTTGCCCCATGATAAAAACTGGCGGGAACACAAACCACCTCCAGTGCTTGAAAAGTATCGCATCTCACTCCTCTGGAACTTCACCATTCAAACTGACAGAAAGATAGATGCGAATAGGCCAGACATGATATTCAGACAAAAATCATGCCTCCTCATTGATATGACTGTCCCAATCGACATAAATATAAAGATCATGAAATAGAAATTGGCATAATGTGGAACGTCAAGACTAAGACAATACCTGTTGACATAGGTGCCCTAGGAATGATAACAAAAGGGTCTGATTCCTTCCATGCTCAGATACCAGGAAACACCCAAATGGCAGAAATTCAAAAGTTAGTGCCCATGGGAACTGCTCATATACCACGTAAAATACTGTGTGCGTAATCTCAAATTTAAAAACTAACTCATAATTTTTTTGTTTTCTTAAACATTTTCTAGAACAATATTACGTGCACAACCAAATATATGGCACCCTTGGCATAACACAAACATGAACTTCCAACTTGTTGTCTCTTGATGTCTCTAGGTGGGACTTGGAATCAACTTGTACAGATAACAGCAAAAGTCAAACATATAGTAATAATAATAATAATAATAATAATAATAATAAATAATAATAATAATAATAATAATAATAATAATAATAATAATAATTCTTTGGGGTTTGAATAATTCACCTCTGGAAACATGGGTGGTTCTTTCAACATCCTTAAACAACCCTTATTCAGGGACCTTTTGAGCGGGATGGGCTACTCAACCTGAAGAAAATTCTAACTGGACCCCACCTGCAAGGCCATGTGCTGTTTATCTTGAAATGAGATCACCATGTCGCGCACATATGGTTGTGATGCATGTGCCTGGTGTACCCTTATCAGACGGGTAGTCATGATGGGTATATTGGGCTTCGTATATTTTACCCCAGTGTCACTTTGATAGCATGAACTGCTCTCTCACTCAATAATAATAGTAATAATAATACACAACACAGCTGAAAGTGATAAGTGCAGAATTTATGGACAAAACGGTGAAACTGTATGGCATATTACCAGCCAATGTACGCCACTAGCCCAGAGGGAATATAAGAGACGCCATGACAATATAGCAAGGCTTTCCACTGGACATTTTGCAACAAGTATGAACTTGACAAAGCAAAAATTTGGCACAACCACAAACCTGAAGGCATCGTCGAAAATAGAAATGCAAAGATCCTATGGGATTTCATGATTCATGCAACCATAAGATAGAGAACAGGAAGCCAGACATAGTTTTAATTGAGAAAGTAAAACAAACAATGCTGGATCATAGATACAGAATGCCCAGCTGACAACAAGGTATGCGATGAGGAAGAAAGAAAAGTCGAGAGATATGACAGGTTAGCTTGGGAAGTTAAGCAGTTGTGGTCGATGAAAAAGGAAGCAGTAGTACCAATAACTGTCGGAGCCTTGGGAACAGTGAGCAAAAATCTCGAGAACTACGTGGAAGAAATAGGGGCTGCAATAAGGATGGAGCACTTCCAGAAAACATCACTGCTTGGAACCGCTCTAATACTCCGGAAGGTGCCCGAAAAATAAGAGGTGTTACCTTAGTTCACTGGTAGTAAACATCTGACACCGTGCTCCGTCTCCGGCTTTAGACGCTGTGCAAAGGCAATAATAATAATAATAATAATAATAATAATAATAATAATAATAATAATAATAATAATAATAATAATAATAATAACAAAGTGCCATGCTGCAGATTTGCTTGTCAGTTGTTTGACCATAACCAGTTAAGCATGTCCCTTATTTGCTAACAATATGTGCATCTCTGATCACGCGCAGAAGTAGTGGGGAGCATCATAGTCATGTGTCGAGAGAGATTCTTTAGGGTTTGAATAATTCACCTCTGGAAACATGGGTGTTTCGTTCAACATCATTAAACAATTCTTATTCAGGGACCTTTTGAGCGGGATGAGTTACTCGACCAGAAGAAAATTCGAACTGGGCCCCACCTGCAAAGTCATGCGCTGTTTATCTTCATATGAGATCACCATATCGCGCACATATGGTTGTGATGTATGTGCCTGGTGTACCCTTATTAGACGAGTAGTCATGATGCGTATACTGGGCTTCTTATATTTTACCCGTGTCACTTTGATAGCATGCACTGCTCTCTCACTCAATAATAATAATAATAATAATAATAATAATATGCCCTGATGCAGTACCAGGTATTGGCTCTCATGGTTTCTGAACTTAATTGTAGCAGCCCAAGTTCAAGCGATAAAAACAAATAAATAATATGGAGAGAGAGAATGCGATAAAGACATGTGGCGCCTGTCGAACTTGGGACGAGAAAATGGCACATTTTGTGGAAGAATGCCCCACGGTAAAACAGGAAGAATATAAGAAATGGAGGCACGACCAGGCTGTAAAAGTTATACACCGGAAATTGTGCCAGGAATGGGAATATGAAGCTGGAAACATGGTACAATCATCGAGTTGAAAGAGTACTTGGAGTCGGAGAAATGTAAGATTTTGTGGGACTTTCCTATTCAAACGGACAAGACATTAGAAAACAATAGACCAGGTATTACAACCATAGATAAGGAAAAGCGAAGTTGCTTGCTTATCGGCCCATCATGTTCGTTTGATTCCAGGATCGTAAAAAGAAGGAAGAAAATCAATATAATAGAATCCCCAAAAGTTTGCAATATGAGGAATTTCGAGTAAACGAAGAGTAATGCTCGTGCCTATAATAATTGGAGCGTTGAGAACAGTAAACCAAAATATAGACAAATGGCTGAAAGAGATTAAAGTAGAATGACTGGTAGAGATCCTCCTGAATGTTTGCCTCTTAGGGACAGCAAAGATTATCAGGAGGGTTCTAAGCACTTGAAAGACTGCTGAAAACTTGCGGATACTTAAGGTTACAGGTAGCAACCCGCAATCTACATAACTCTCACCAGGAATAAGACCGAACCTGAACCATACCAAAATAACAATTAAACAAGAACACAAATTTGTTATTAATTACAATGCTTTATTAATTGTAGTGTTGTGTGAAGCTATAAAAACAAGCCATTTCATAACTAATTCTCAATAAATAAACTCCTGTCAGACACTAAAAGCTTCAACTGTATAATTTTATTTTAATCATTACCACAATATTACATCACTGTATTTTAGCAGGTGGTCGAGTCGTCCATTTGATAGAACTGACAGCTCGGTGATTTTCATTGTTAGTGAAATAAGAGACCGATTAAGAAGTGATGTAATAACCACAATCGCAAAGAATCTACAAAAAAAATTATATTTTCGTTAAAGAAATGAACAATATGAAACTCAATATTACACTCTAATCAATAGTTTGTCCTTATTCTCACGGTAAGAGTGGATCACATTAGGTTGAGGTTTAGGGTACTGGGTAGGTGTTCTCAAAATGTTTGAGTAAACTGTATGAGAAGCGTATATCTATAATCGAAGAATTCAGACATTCTTGGTCACAGACAGCTGAGACGAGGAATGGTTCAGTGATGACGTGCAAGATTGTTCAGGTTTGAATAACAGTGGAAATGCTGATGCTGTATTTGTTAAGGGTTGTCTTTGAAACGGCCAATAAATCACAGCTTTCAAAAGCCATTAACTGCAAATACCTAGAAAATCCTTCATTACTGATGGCCATATGTAAATTAATTGATGTTCAGCCCGCATCTATATATATTCCTATAGCAGGTGGTGAGAACATCCTGTTTGCATTATGAGCTGAGATTTAGGACCAAATTAAGGGTTCCTATTTTTAAGAGAGCATGTTTTTCTTGTTTAGTCGTCGGTCAATCGAGGCTAGCCAGCCTTATGATCAATAATGCCTTAACCATCCCCACTGTATATCTAAGAAACTAGATGATAATTATCGGGAACTCGGTTACTCTTACTAGAAGGTCGAACGACAGCAAACAGGCTTCGTTGTTGACCTATAAAGACAATATGTAATTTCATGTGGAAAGTTTCACTGCTACTCTGATTATATCGAGTTACTATTTGGAGGTTTGGTGGTTCACAGTAGACAAGAATTAGGACCTGGCCTTCTATTTCGCTTAAATAAATGACCACCAACACTTAGAAATTTCGGGGACGTTATCCTTGGGTTAGAGTCTTAGTTCAATGTGCTCTAAGACCAATGCCAAGGCTGCTAAACTGGGCGATTGAATACGTTCACCACTAGAAATTACATCTTCGGTTCCGACTTCAAAGATATTGCGCGGCAGTACATTTGCTAAATGCCATCCGAAAAACGTTGGATTGACCGGTGTAAGTGGAAATTTATTAAAGATTAACATGGTAGAAAATTGTATGATATACACAAAAACATGCGAGCACACAGACACGTGCACACGCACACACACGCACAAACACACACGTACACACGTATACACACAAACGCATATATATATATATATATATATATATATATATATATATATATATATTATATATATATATATATATATATATATATATACATATATATATGCATATGTGTGTGTATGTGTGTGTCTGTATATATACAGATTGTTATATTCCGGGATAGTCAATTTTTTTTGTTCAAAATAAACACATGCACTATACATTTGTTCTTCACACGTTTATTACTGTTTTTAATTTAACTAATGACCATACTCCTGTAATCTTTCATCACTCATCTGTGACCTCCTTAGCGACACTTTCCGTCTTCGTGTGTACACCTTCTCTGCTTAGTCCATTCTGTTCTTCTATGATGTGTATCTTTATATGCACATGCGTTTGCGTCTCTGCGTGTATGTGTGTGTGTGTTTCTGTGTGCGTGCCTGTACGTACGGGTGTGTATCTGTTTCGCAGGTATGTTTACACTGTATATATGGTTTGTGCTCTTTATATTGTTGTTATCGTTATCGCCGTTAGTCTTTGTGGTACTTTGCCCCTCCCCTCTA
>NC_042999.1:52675917-52683417 GCF_006345805.1 Octopus sinensis | reverse complement strand
TATATATATATATATATATATATATATATATATATATATATATATGTATGTAGGTATATGTATATGTATATGTATATATATATATGTATATGTATATATATATATATATATTATATATATATATATATATATTATATATATATATGTGTGTGTATATATGTATGTATATACATTACACACACAGACGCACAAACACGCACTCGCAAACGCATACACACACACACGCAAGTTATGGAAACTAGGTACTGGTTAAGGACAAAGTGATACCTCAGAATTTCAAAATCATAACTGTATAATTGTCTGGCCTTTGATGCGAATGTGAAATGCTATTTATTCTATACATGTATACATTGCACTAATTTATGTTAATTTATGTTAATTATTTAACAGCTAGTGTTTCAGAATGTATTTCCAGCAATGCGGCGAGCTGGCAGAAACGTTAGCACGCCGGGCGAAATGCGTAGCCGTATTTCGTCTGCCGTTACGTTCTGAGTTCAAATTCCGCCCAGGTCGACTTTGCCTTTCATAATTTCGGGGTCGATAAAATAAGTACCAGTTACGCACTAGGGTCGATGTAATCGACTTAATCCGTTTGTCTGTCCTTGTTTGTCCCCTCTGTGTTTAGCCCCTTGAGGGTAGTAAAGAAATAGGCATTTCATCCGTCTTTAAGTTCTGAGTTCAAATTGTGCCGAGGTCAACTTCTTATTCTTCTGGGGGTCAAAATAATAAGTACCAGTTGAGCACAGGGGTCAATATGATGGATTTACTCCTGAACGAAATTTACCAACCTTGTGCCAAAGTTTCAAACAAATATACACTCGTCTGCAAAAGTAGGAATGCAGTTTTGAAAAAAACAGAGAACACGTACAACGCTCGTTTATTTTTATCAAAAATTTTAAATTACGATAAAAATATTATTATAGTTATGATAAATGTATTATTGTGATTAATGACACTGAAAATATTAAAAAAGCGGGACACTTTTAATTTTTTCATAAAAATAATGAGTATTGTACATCTTTTCTTTTCTTTATTTTTTTTTTCATAACTTTTTACCTACTTTTGCACCTCCGTGTATTGAGCAGCATTGGCACGAGGTAGCAAGTTTAAGGAAACTGTACCATGGAGATGCATAGCCCAGTGGACAAAATGTTGCGCTCACGATCATTAGGTCACAGTTTCGAGTCCCTGACTGGGCAGCGTGTTGTGTTCTGTAGCAAAATATTTCATTTGACGTTCCTCCGATGATGTGTAGGAATCGTCATACCAAAGAATAGATCTAATGTTTCCTCTGCCTATCGTAAAAGCGATTAAAAGGGGTTGAGGTAGCATTTGCACTCCGACGTCGTAAAATTCCCCACCAGCAACAACTACTCAAACCAGACCCACGGTCTGAGGGGTTGGAGGATTGTCGCCTGAGTTTTGCAGAGATATCATCCGCGAAGAGAAGAAGAGAGTCACCAAGAAATGATGGATGCAGCGACACGCTGTTACAGCGATGTTACAGCGCATGCCCACACACTACTACTACTGCTACTCCTACTACTGTCGTGTAGAGTTTACTATGTATGGACCCAAGTACATAGTTGGTACTTTATTTGATCGACCCCAGAAGAATGAACGGCAAATGTGACCTCGCTGGTAACTGGATTGAGGTATAAATATGGACGATCTACCGATTCGTTTAATCCAGCCTATGTTCAAATGATGTGGGATTAAAATGAAATCCAAAAAGTCGTGTGTGTGTGTGGGCGCGCGTCTGTATATGTGTGTACAAGTGTTTGTGTGTGTGTGTGAGAGAGAGAGAGAGACGGAGAGAGAAAGAGACTATGTATGTCTCTGTGTGTTCGTCTACGAGTGAGAGAGAGAGAAACTGTGTGCGTGTGTGTGAGTGAGTAGGCGCGTGTGGGCATGCGTGCGAGTGTGCATGCGAATGCATGTGTGTGCATGCGTAAGTAGCTCTTGCTTCGCCTTATGTTAATCTTGATCTAGGAGACATGATGAGAGACATTCCAATCGTGACCATCTCTTTTAGTGAATTTAGAGGATAAATTTTATCAAATGTGACTATTCTTTTTCTCTTCCTTATTTTTTCAGATGTTATGTGGTGATTTGAAAGTGATTTGGTTGCTATTTCTAGCCGGTCGTTCAAATGGGTAGAAACATTCTCCTCTATTCGTATGTTTAAAGAATTCTGCATGTATGTATATATATATGCACTCGTGAATGTGTGTATGTGTGTGTGTGTGTGTGTCTATGTGTGTCTGTGTGCATGTGTCTGTGTGTGCATGCGTGCGTGTATGTCCGAGTATGTATGCATGTGTATGCATACATGTGTATATATGCATGAGTTTACGAATGTGTTGTTGCCGGTGTTGTTGGTGGTGGTGATACTGTTACTGTTACTGCTGCTGTTGTTGTTGTTATTGCTGTTGTTGTTGTTGTTGTTGTTGTTGTTGTTGCTGTTGTTGTTGTTGTTGTTGTTGTTGTTTAGCACCGTGGATGGTTTGATCAAATAGTCGTTCCGTAGTCATTCTGTTGCTATTTTCAGTGATAATCAACAAACGTATGATTGAATAAACATGTCGGCTGTTTTCCCTTTGTTTTTTGTTTTTTTGACAGCAAAGTATGGCATGAGAGCGATTTCACGGCTATAACAGGTCGATTAACCCAACAGAGGACACCTCTGTGAGCTTGCGTGCGAATGTTTGTGTGTGCGTGGGATAAATACACACTGAATCTGAACGTAATCAATGATATCATTCATAACTGGCCCTAATTACTCCTTGTTTTCAATCTACACTTATCTTTCCTGATTAGCTTCAGAAATGTTTCATGACAGACACATCCCTAATTCCTACCCAACGATATGAACATGAAACAAGGCGACGTTTGATGTTTGACCTCCTAACCAAAACGACGTAGTTCTTCTCTTCGTAGCACATTGAACGCAACAAATCGCTCAGCGCAAGATACCTACAGCACGCACGTTTACATGTGTTACCATCCTCATTGATTTTGGTGAGTAATGGAGGGATTTGTGAATTATCAGAATGAGATGGAAGATCGAAGTCAACATCAGATGGACGCTGGTGACGGCGCAACAGCACTGACTGCGGCTGGAATTAAAAAAGAAGGTGTTAGTTATTAAGACATGGAAAAGTGAAGGATTACGACAAGGAATGGTTAAGTGGGAGAAAAAGTAGTGGGGGGAAAAAAGGAAGGAATAGAAAGGTTAAATGAGGGTAGTGGTATATAAACAGGAATTATATATATATATATATATATATATATATGGGTTTATGCATAAATTATCATTTGGGATTCAATAACGTGTGCAGACTAAATATGAAAGTCGGTGCTCAAAATGTGGATTTAAGTAATTAGAAAAATGCATTTGTTAAGAAGTTATGTGAAGTTATATTTCATTATCACTATTATTATTATTATTATTATTATTATTATTATTGAATAATGTGAAAATTAATAATGATAATATTAAATGATAATTAAAATTACGGTGAATACAAATTGATCAGGCAACAATCGTATGTTTACAATGAAAGTATATGCTACGAATTCTGAAAGGAAAGATGTGTAAAACAGGATAGACTACAATCAACTACAATAAGTGAACAGATATTATGTTATAAAAAAAGAGAAGAAGGAAAGGTAAAGTGGGTGTCATCGGAGAAGGATGTAATTAAACACCGCAAGGCATCATTTTGTCCGCCTGTCTAATTAATGAATTTGACATCAACGGCCTCCTTCGCACGAAAACTTGACGGGAAAGAAACAGAAAAGTTCTGAAGATTAAGAGTTATTTCCCTTTAACTGTAAAACAAACAAAACTGCTGCCTCAGCTTTGAGACATGTTAAGCATGCGAGATCGGCGTTTATGCATTCAAGTCAAAAGAAAGGCAATCTGATGGGCTGGTTAGTGTGCTTTATAGAAAATGAACATGCAGAGACACTCCAACCGTAGCAAAATAAAATAATGAAACGATATAATAGATGAATAAAACAGAAAGGCTTATTAAACACTACCGAACGCAGTGGTGTATGTCGAATAAGTTTAAAGGTTGAATGACTTCCGTGAAAATTTTGTTGTTTCTAATTTAAATGATTTTGAAAAAAATCAGTTTCTTAGCTACAACGATTGCCCCTAACCCTTGTCCATTTTCGATTTATGAAGTACGAGGACTAGGTGGAGTACAAAGTACTATTCCTAACTAGAACCTGTACCACTGACTCGGCAATCGTAACAAATAACCAGCACCCAGTTCTACAACTCCTCCTCCGCCACACGTTTTCTATTGGTCGTGTGGTAAGAAGTTTGCTTATCCAACCAGATGGTTCCGGGTTCAGTCACACTGCGTGACGCCTTGGACTAGTCTTTTCTACTACAGCCTCAGACCGACCAAAGCTTTGTGAGTGGATTTGGTAGAAGGATAGTGGGAAGAAAAAGCCTGTCATGTGTGCGTGTGTGTGTGTGTGTGCGTGTGTGTGTGTGTGCGTGTGTGCCGACGCGCGCGTGTTTGTGTCTATGTTTGTCCACCAACACCACCGCTTGATAACCGGTGCTGGCCTGTTTATGTCCCTGTAACCTGGTGGTTCGACAAAAGAGGCCGATAGAATAAGTACCAGTCATTCGAAAATAAAGACTGGGATCGATTCATTCGACTAAATTTCTTGAAGGTGGTGCCCCAGCATGGCCGCAGTCTAATCACTAAAACAAGTAAAAAAAAAACAAAAAAATAAACGATAATTTGAACTCAGTGAAAACAGAAAGTTATTTAAATCTTGCTTTAAATCTGTAGCAATTCTTCGGAATCAGTCTCTGTTCCAAATCTCATCAATATCTCTAATCCGGTTTTCTTAGATTTATCAGCTAGCTGCTGGAAAATATTTATTTAATGAGGGAGACAAACGATTAACACTTTTGTTAAAGCAGGGATTGATCCTGTACAGGAATACAAATCTGCTGTCTTAAAGTGATTAAAACCTAAACATTTTATCAACATTTTATGTTCCCTTTTGTTGTAAAGGCCAGTTTAAATTATTAATCATTTTAAAAATATATTCGGCAGTATATTTCAACTGAAATTTAATAGCAAAAGTCTAAATTACGAGATGTATCTTTTTCTCTTCTTTGTGGGGAAATAGTCAAAGCAATTTGAAATCACATATAGTAATAATTAAATATACTATAATTCAATTTGTCCGCTTATAATTTCGTGTTTCTAAATTCAGATATTTGCTAAATATTTGTGAAACGATTCTATAGTTACTCGGTAGATTAACGTACACGAAACTACATGGAAATTAACACGCAGCCCTCAACAACTCTAACAGTATGTGTTACAGCTTTTTGTATGTTGTTATTTGTCACGCAAACATACAATGTTACGTTGCACAACTCTTTATAGGTGGAACGTGGCACTTAATAAAAGCCAAATAATGGCTTATTTCAGAAGTAATTTTAAAATCTCTTACAACAATACAAATGGAATTATTTCATTTAGAACTCATTTAAAATATTACGGAGATCTACTTGCATAGCAAGTGACCTGATCTGAGATCGTGTGCTGAAATAAAAACAATTGCAGCGTGGAAGGTGTTTATAAGCCATTTAAAAACACACAAAAAATCGTTAGATTCACTTCAACAATTATTCACAAATATTCATAAAATATTTCCACTTCGTCCCATTGAAGACAGACGATCGAAAAAGGGCCAGCAACTTTGGAGAAGAGAATAAGATCATTTACCCCAATACACAGCTGGTACTTGTTTTCATCGCCCCAAGTGAGGATGGAAGACAAAATCTACCCGAGAGGCATTAAGAACGTAGAGCCAGAAGAAATGCTGCCGAGTATTTTTTTCCGGCGTGCTAATAATTCTGCTAACTAGGCGCTTTATCCATTTTCTGATATATCATCTATAACTATAAGGCAACAAGTTGGTAGAATTCTTAGCTACCATTTCGTCCCTCTTCACATCTTCGGATAAAATTCTACTGAGATCGAATTTGCTTTTCGTCCTTTATGGGTCGATAAATTAAGAAACACTGGAGTCGATGTAATTATCTTGTCCCCTCCCACAAAACTTCAGGTCTTGTTCCTATGGTAGAAAGGATTATTATTGTTGTTGTTGTTGTTGAAGGCGGTGTGCCGGCAGAATTGATAGCATACCGGACGAAATGCTGACCGGTATTTCGGCTGTCTTCACCTTCTGAGATCAAATGCCGCCGGGGTCGACTTTGCCTCTCATATTTTCGAGGTCGGTAAAATAGTACCAGTTGAATACTGGGGTCAATGTAATCGACTTATACCCTCCACCAAAATTTCAGGGTTGTTGCTGCTGTTGTTGTTCTTGTTGTTAAAGGCGGTGTGCTGGCCGAATTGTTAGCGCACTGGACGATATGCTTAGCGTTATTTCACCCGTCGCCACGTTCTGAGTTCAAATTCCGCCGAGGTCGACTTTGCCTTTAATCCTTTCGGTGTTGATAAATTAAGTACCAGTGAATCACTGGGGTCGATGTCATCCACTCATCCACTCACACGACGGGCTTCTTTCAGCAAATCCACTCACGAGGTTTTGGTCGATCCGTGGCTATAGTAGAAGACATTTGCCTGAGGTTCCACGCATTGAGACTGAACCCGGAACCATGTGGCTGGAAAGCAAGCTTCTAACCACATTGTTACGCTTTAGACTATATTTCACATATATACCTATCTGCTTATCAATTCATTCATCTATATACAAGCACACTCACCTATTATGCATATATATATATATAATATATATATATATATATATAATATATATATATATATATATATATATACCGTGTCTCTAGGGTGGTTCGATGTTATGTCTACTGACTGTGCTTTGATGTCACGGAATGAGAACCTGTTAAGTTTTAATAACGAGTAATCTTAGACTTTCAGGTGATTTCGTCTTTGTATATCCCCTCCTCAACCTTTTATTACTGATTATTAAGACAGGTATTAAAGCCCTTCAGAATGTATATTTAGATTCGTTTAATCTAAATTCTGAAATCCTTCATATCCGTCCTGCAGCTAAAACTCAGTTCGTGATTGTTCCAGTCAATAAGTATCCGTCCTGCCATGTCCCTTCTGACTCTTTTAGGTACTTTATTTCGCGCAAAACCATTCAATATAATATTCATTTTTAAAGATGGTGATTTATGATTTGAATAAAAAAACGTGTCCCCTATTTGGAGCTGATCGAATGACCAAATGGAAGTTTCCTCATTAATTCTTATTATGTATTTAGGCATGTCGACCATTTATATAGAAAATATTTAAAGAAGATTCCATTTTACGTTTTTAACTGATCGACATGTAACAATATAGAAGTCATGAAAATTTATAGAAGGATATTTCTGGTAGATAAATGAAATTTTTCTTTGGAATGGAGTGTTAGGATTTTCTAAATCTGATGTATTCTAAAGCATATTCAATACACACACTT
>NC_042999.1:52628417-52670917 GCF_006345805.1 Octopus sinensis | reverse complement strand
TACTTTATTATTATGTTCAGCTATAATCCTTTCAACTATAGGTAACAAGGCCTGAGATCTTGGGTCGTTTACATCGACGCCAGTAAGTAACTGATACTTATTTCATCGAAACCGAAAGTATGAGAGGCTAAGTCGACCTCGTCGGAATTTGGACTCAGAACATAAAGAGCGATGAAATGCCGCTAAGCATTTCTTCCGACGTGCTAACGATTCTGCCAGCTTACCGCCTTACTATTTTCAGATATATCCCTTTTTTTACTCTACGCACAAGGGCTTCAATTTGGGAGAAGTGGTTACTCAATAACATCGACCCCACTACTCAGCTGGCAGTTATTTTATCGACCAGGAAAGGATGAAAGGCAAAGCTGAATTTGAACTCAGAATGTTCAGACGGGCGAAATACGTGTTTCTTTACTACCCACAAAGGGCTAAACACAGAGAGAACGAACAAGGATAGACAAACGGATTAAGTCGATTATATCGTCCCCAGTGCATAACTGGTAATTAATTTATCGAGCCCGAAAGGATGAAAGGCAAAGTCGACCTCGGCGGAATTTGAACTCTGAACGTAGCGGCAGACAAATTACCGCTAAGTATTTCGCCCGGCGCGCTAACGTTTCTGCCATCTCGCTGCCTTATGTCAGCTCGCTGCATAATACGAAATACGGCTAAGCATTTATCACGGTGTGCTAACCACTTTACTATTTTTCTGATATAATAAAAATAATTTGACTTTAATCTGATTTTGTCACGTGTTTATACCATATCTTGTTTGCGATCGATTACCATCTTCGCTCTTTTCTCGTGCCTGCTCCAGTTATTTTCTATTTTCGCACAGGCGTTCATAGGGGTAGCCCCTGTAGTGATGCACAAAGAATCCAGCTCCATTTTGAAACAGCGAGATCTCGCCTGCAATCATTGCCATACGCGCGACAAAAACGAGATCTCGCCTGCAACCATTATTTAAGGAAAAGACATTTCCCCCGGAATTTTGTCTCGTTGTGATGCCACATGCATTGTCTCCAGAGGTTATTGAACCTCACGTTTATAGTAACTACGCACTGCTGTGAAGATGTTTACTAAAAGCAAACCCCTTGTGCGAAGGACCAGTGAATAAACGGTTATTGAATTTACTCCGACAGATAACTTCATTCTTCGTATTCCAGCTCCTTCCGTCAACAGAATTATTATAATAGAAGAAGACACCCCCAAAATATCATAAAAACCTTCCTTCCATGAAAAATTGAGGGAAGAAATTCACGTGCCAAAATCTTCTGCAACTAGCTTCCCGACAGCTTAAACGAACAGGACTGGATGCATCGACGGGGTTTGTCACCCTCTATTTTTGTAGAGTACAAATTTATCAATCTTAAGCAAGGATATTATTCAGAGCAACTTGTATGTTTCGGCCAGGTAAGACATCATCAGACAATATATATATATGTGTGTGTGTGTGTGTGTGTGTGTGTGTACACCAAAGTACCAAAGTAAGTGCAAATATGAAGCAAGGCGGGTAAAAATAGTACTCAAATACCGGAGGTAGAGTAATATGATTTATTATTATTAAATGCACATCTTTAAAAGTCCACTTAGAAGCCTTCTAAATGTGTTTTAAAGATTTTATTCATTTTCGAATTTACGATACACTAAATTCTTTTACATTAACTTATTGCCCTATTTTTATCCTTATTTTAATATTCAATACGCCAGACAAACAGTTTTAAATATATTCGTATGTGTATATACGTTATGGCAAGTGAATCAGATAGAAATATTAATAAAGTGAAACAGCTGAGACCATAATTTCTAGACTACAACTGAATATAGACTATTACCGAAAGTATTCATATTCAGTTTTAAAAGAAAACATTTTAATTACATAGCATTCCCAATATTTCGAAATTAGAAATAAGAACATTATTTACATTATTTACATTTGACGGATATTTGTCCTCATCTTGTTTGTTGTTAACACAACTTTTCGGCTGATATATCCTCCATCCTTCATCAGGTGTCTTGGGGGAAATTTGGAACCTGAGTTCTCATTCCTAAGGTATTTTTCGATGTTAATAATAATAATAATATTATTATTATTATTATTATTATTATTATTATTATTATTATATTATTATTATTATTATTATTAGTATTATTATTATTATTTTATTATTATTATTATTATTATTATTTTATTATTATTATTATTATTATTTTTATTATATTATTATTATTAGTATTATTATTATTATTAATTATTATTATTATTATTATAGCATCGAAAAATGCCTTGTATTAACAACAAGCAAGATGAGGACAAATATCCGTCAAATGTAAATAATGTATATAATGCACATCATTCTTCATCTCTTAAATATAGAACTGTAGAAATAAGAACTTGCAGATATTATGTGTTTGTGTGTGTGCGCGCGCATGTGTAATACACTATAAATTATAGACTGTACCGTCTGTATGGAGCTTTAGCAATAGCCCATTGCATCTGTGTTGGTGTGGTGGAACCATTTTCAGCAGCCAGTCTCTTCGCATGACAACAGATGGCAGCCCAAATTCGAGCAAGGATAGTTGGACAAAAACTGGCGCTCCATATTTTTCGTCGTTGTTCACTTAATTCTTTGATTTTCTGACAGATATCGTACAGCTTATTAGCTTCCGGATTGACAGATGGACACAGAACCTCGTGATAATTCGACCAGGCTTCTTCACGACATGTTTCCGAACAATATATTTCTTTGTCGCATCCACTGCAAGGAATTCGTGGTACAATTGGCCAGTATTTGGTAACAGCGGCTGAATATGAAATATATATATAAAAAAGGAGAGATCTAGATGCATATACAAAAAAAAATAAATGAATAGCAAATGATTTCGATAAAATCCCATTTCAGTCATTAGACATGTAAAATATAACTAAAATATAACTAGATGATAAACAGGTGGGGAGGGGGTTGCACGCGTGCGTGCATGTATGAATATATGCATGCAAACTTATACGTATCTATATATGTGTGCGCGCATGCGTTATTAGGGAGAGAAGAAGTGTTAGTTCTAAATAGCTATATGTATATCATACTTAATGAAGATATAATCTTGAAAGCGTGAAAACCATGGTATTCGTCTCCAGAAAGCACCTTTTGTAGACATTTAGTAACTATGTTTATAAGATCTTAGCAATGCCAATGTCACCACCGCTGCTGCCGATATTTTTCTGTCTGCTGCCGATATTTTTCCGTTTCTTTAACATTAAATGTCTGTAAGTAATGCTAACTTGAGACGAATATCGCCTTATATAAGGCTTTCAATGCGATATGTGTTTTAAGTATGATATACAAATGTCTCTCTCTTTTTCACTTTTACTCTCTGTACATATCTGAAATGTCCATAGGCTGACTATGAAAGAGTAATGCTAGTGTTGTGAAATCTTGCATACATTAATTTCAGCTCTTCTTATTAATTGCTTTTACCCAGGTAAACTGACATCTAACTGTTCAAAGAGCCAGTAGGGACTTCTCTTCAAATTGGACACAATTTGGTAGTGTGGTGCTATCAAGTGACTGCAGTAAAAGGATTTAGTCTCAAACAGCATTCATGCTGACATGGTACTTAAATTAGAGAATGACATTCTAGCTTTATGAACACTGCAAAAGTTGGCAACTAAATTTAGGAGGGGAGAATCTTGAAGATAACTCAAGGTCTGGACGTCCTGAAATTACCACCACTGAGGAAAACATTGAGTTTATTCACCGCATTTTGATGGATTACTAAAAATCCAATAGCCAAAACTATTAGCATATCTAGAGAGAGAGAGAGGGGGGAGTTGAGAAGATTCTGCACAATGAGCTTGGCATTACGAAGTTTTCTGTTCAAAAGCGCACCAGGCTGATCCCATCACGGGACAATCTGACATTGTCTGAGGCAAATCCAACTGGTTTCCTTGAACATTTCCCAACCCAAGATGAGCGTTAGTTTCATCACTTTGAGCCAGAGGCAGAGAAACAATCCATGCAATGGAAACACCTCCTCCTCTTAGCTCTAGAGAAAACCAAGGTCATTTCATCTGTAGAGAAGATGATGGCCTCAGGTTTGTTGTGACCATCTTCAAATTGATTGCACTATCAGTGAAGGGAACCATGCCTAATTGCTGAGGCAGCAACGAAAGACTATCAAGACCAAACAGCAAGGAAAACTGAGGAAAGGAATCTTGTTTCATCAGAACATTGCTCCAGCACACAAGCCTGTCGTTTCATTGGCTGCTGTGCGTGACTGTGGCTTTGAATTGGCTGATCACCCTCTCTATTCTCCTGATTTCATCGCAGCTATCACCTGATTCCTAGTATTAAAAAAACACATATGTTCACATACATATATACACATACATAAATATATATATATATATATATATAAATAATATATATATATATATATATAATATATATAATATATATATATATATATATAATATATATATATATATATATATATAAATAATATATATATATACATATATATATGTGTGTATATCTCTCTCTCTCTCTCTCTATATATATATATATATATATATAGAGAGAGAGAGAGAGAGAGATACACACATATATATATTATATATATATATATATATATATATATTATATTAGAGATAAAACCACTATTAGGCAAATCAAATATCGAAAATCAGAAGCCAGTACATAGAAATAAAATTAATTAAAAAATATATAAAAAATATAAAATATAAAATATAAAATATAAAAATCCAATTATTTAAATTAATATTTAAACTTATAAATTATAAATATATATATATATTTAAATATATATATATATTTCTATTATTATTTTATTTAATTATTTATTTTTTTAATTTTTGTTTATATTTTTTTATTTTTTTTATAAACTATCAAAGAGTATTAAAAGTTTAATATAAAATATAGAGTAAAAACACTACGATCGTTTCATGCACGTAACCAATTCGAATAACAATAATTTAAATTCAATTAATTATTCGAGTTATGGTTACAGTCAATCTTCAGGTTAATTGTAATATTTTAATAAATAATCAAAAATATCTAAACAATATTTTTTAAGAAATAAATAATATAATAAATTTTCTTATAAAAAACTCTATTATAAAAATAGAAACTTAACGATTATGATTATGTCAAAACAACGATTATAATGTTAAATATTAATTTTAATTTTTAAGTATTAATTTTTAAGGTAAGAAACCCACCAATGATCTAATATCAGTAATAGTCAATATCTAATTACATAAATATTTTACAAATAAAAATGATTATTCATATTATTAAAATATAAAATTTAAATAATATATAAATTATCAATGAAAATATATAAATGTATATAAATATTATAATTAAGATCTAAAATAATCTCTATAAATAAATATATATGCACATATAATAAAGACCTATTAAATTAATTTTTCATATTTAAAGATGAAATAGCTAATTTCAAAAATACAAACAAACAATCTTATCTTTAAAGTACTTAAAGAAATAATCAATTCGTAGTTATATAGTAACAAATAAATACTATATATATATTTATCAATGGGAATAATGTAACTAGCAAATAACAATTTGAAAAGACAATATATAAGTTAAAATAATAATTATAAGAGATTTAAAACTACAATTAATGCTATTAATACATGTATATACATGAATCTAACTTTAACCAACTCATATACTTGCTATCAAACAACATATCTATCGCTAAGTAAAATCTTGCGAATAAACTTGAAGTTAATATCTAATAATTATATAAAAAATTACGATAATTAGATAAACAACGATATAAGCATAAAAAAACAATAATATTATACCATAAGACTTATAAATATTAAAATTTAAAGATCTTAAATATAAATATATACTTAGCTTAGCGAGGTTTTGTGATGAACTAAAATTTTGAATCGGAAAATGTCTTTACAGCGTTTATAAGATTACACGTGGAATTACGTTATTAGCAAAAAAAGAATAAAGTGTTGAAGAATTCATTAAGCGTGAGGAACAAATACACTTTATCAATGAAGATTGTGAATGGGAACAGTTATGGTTTATCAATAAATGTAAATAGAATGAAGTCACAAATAAAGAATAGAATCACTCTATACTATAAGATTTATTAATAAAATAACTATCATAAATAATACTTAATACAGAATAAGCTAAATAATTAAAAACCACTAATTATTATATATACTCTAAAAATCTTATAAGATTAATAAATATATAAAAAATATTTTTTATAGTAACCCCTCAACGCACACATATATATACATGCATATAAATACGTGCGTACATACATATGCATATATATGTATACGCATGTGTGTGTGTGTATACACTTTATGCTAGACAAGAAGAAAGGAGATTGCATAATAGAAGAAGTAATTATATTTAACAAATAATTTATTGCAAGCAGAAACTCGCACATCATTTCTCCGAGTTTCAAATTTTGGCCGATTGTTAAACGTTAGTATTGAATGTGATCCCAATGTACGAGAGATGAATTCCATTTTTCGGAAATGACAGTTCAAGAATTTGGTTAGTGTGGACTAATACAGTGGTAGATGAGACTTACCTTTTAGAGTTTTATTCTTCTTTAAATTACTTGAGCCGAAGTAATCTTGTGCTGACATTAGAGATTTGGCACAATTTGGACAGGCCAACACAGGATCCTTCTCTAATATCTGAGCAAATACCGCAGGTCGATCCGCAAGGACTATATCACCAGCCTTTACATCTTCTCTCGCCACTACGGCACGTCCATATAGTGTAAAATCTACTTTCACTTTAGAATCTTTCACCAGGGGTTGATATAATCGATGGACTCGGATTTTCTGGAAGAGTGTTGCAGCTTCCAGATCTTTTCGCTGACTCATCTGAGTGGCCCTCCGAAGCCAAATTTCCGCTGTGACGTGCAGGTCAAGGTCAAAAAGTATCTTTCCTGAAGAATAGAATGCATTTAATTTGCAAAATTTAAGCCTCATTACATCAAAGATTGCGTTAACAATATTTTAATATCTATATATCATTTTTCTTTGCTCTCATTCTCTCCCCCGCTCTCTCTCTCATTCTCTCCTCCCCACTCTCTCTCTCTCTTTCTCTCTCTCTCTCTCTCTTATTCTTATGCAACACCTCATGTCTATGGTAACATTGATACATTTTAACTGAGAAAGGAGGCACGTCCTTCTTGCATTTTCTAGCGAAGCCGACGCGATAATGTCGCGAGTTAGAGACGATGACTCTCTGTGGTTCTAACATTCCGTAGGTAATCTCTTGTCAGGTCATTTAATTTGCAAGAGATTGTAGTGAATCTTCCTCAAATACTACCCCTCTACAGTCTACTCTTAAGTTTAAATGTTAAAATAAATACAGAATATAACATAAAAGAAAAGGCAGGGCTATCGTGGCTAGAATTCTGGTGAGAACAATAAATTCTCTAAACAGAAATAATATCTCAACACTTTTAAACACAATCAAGAACGGCAGTTGATACATTAACAGATGCTCTATAAACAATTGTACAAGGTCTTTACACGCACAAACAAAACGAAACAAAAGTATTTACAAATAATCCAGAAAATATTAAGTTTAACAACGAAAATAACTCTCAAAATAATAACAAGAACAGAAAACGGATGTGCTGTCATTTTGCCTTCCGCGCGATAACATTGAAATTAAAGAATTATATATATAGGACTGACTCAATCATTGGTTTCCAGCATGCCTACACGAATCATGGATGTCGCGAAAAGTAATGACAAAAACTGAAAATACTGAGTGGAAAATGAATACCTGTGTAACACTTTATTGCTGTTCATTACGGTTCAAATATGTTATCATTCTTCGTTAATATGCTCGTATGCGCTCAAATAAATCCGCCATTTGACTTAGATTTGCATATTTATGCATTTTTGGTGCAAGATAACGCTTTTGCTAAAATCATTGGCCATGACTGGCTAATCCCCTGACATGAATCCAATTGAAAATCTTTGCAGCATACTAGATAGAGCTATAAGAAAAACTTGACAGAAACCTAAATCTAAAGATGAATTGTTCCGATTGTTGCGTGAAAAGTGTGCAGAAATTCCACAACAGACAATCACAAAGCTCATCGGTTTGAATGGCAAGAGTTTCTGAATTGAAAACTGTAAAGAGAATGTCAACTAAATACTAAAGTATGTAGTCCTACCTATCGATTACATTTCAATTGTTCGCTTTGCGTATTAAATAAAAATTAAAGTTGTCTATCTACTTCTTGCATGTCAGTGTCTGTGTGTGTGCGTGTATATATATATATATATATATATATATATATATATATATATATATATATATATATATATAGATAGATAGATAGATAGATAGATAGATAGATAGATAGATAGATAGATAGATAGATAGATATAGATAGATAGATAGATAGATAGATAGATAGATAGATAGATAGATAGTAGATAGATAGATAGATAGATAGATAGGTAGGTAGGTAGATAGATAGATAGATAGATATATAGATAGATAGATAGATAGATAGATAGATAGATAGATAGATAGATAGATAGATAGATAGATAGATTCAGATGAATTTGGTACTTAAGTTGAGGCACTATAATTTAGTACGGTATTATTCATACAATTTCAAAATAAAGTGATTAAAATCAAGATAAACAACAAGGATATCCAGAGGTATTGCAGTACGATCGTTTCATGCAACTCCATTTAATTGAACAATGCAATCATCAATTTAAAATGTAGATCAATCTTCAGCAGCGCAAAGACATAGAATTTAATTAAATTAGAATAGAAGGACACATTAGTATAATTTTACCTTAAACCTCCAAGAAGTTACGGAGATAGACAAAGAACATGTTGTACCAACAACATCATAGTTGTAACTGAAAGACACTTCGTGACACTGATTTTTCTCTTATTTGTTTTTATGGGGTCAGTTTTAATTTATAGACTAGTTTATCAAATCCTTTGTATATTTAAGGCTGAGAGAAAACAGAGTAGTATCTGTTTGGGGTAAACAGACATACTAAATGGTATAGTCATAAAATCAAGTTTTATTTCAAGCAATGTCATAAGGTTTAGTGAGGGAAAACTATATATATATATATATATATATATATATATATATATGTATGTTGTATGTATATATATATATATATATATATATATATATATATATATGTATGTATGTATGTATGTTGTATGCATATTGTTGTTGGCATCCTTTTTGTCTCGGGAGACAATGGAGTTGCGCATAAAATAGTCCATCCGGCTTTTATATTTCATGTCCTGATACATTTCCTGCTGTGGCTGTGTAGTCCTATCCTGGACAAACATTCCCTCTGGCAGGTACCGCAAGTGTAGCGAAGACTGTTCCTGGCTGGTTGTAGTGTCATAGTGTCTTGTTGACGTTTTTTCTTGTCTTTCCATTTCTCCTCTCTCTCTGTCACTCCTTTGTATTCCCTCTTTTACGGTACGTCGCCAATCTCCACGGTTGCTGGCAATTGCTTCCCAACTACTAATATTGATGTTGCAGGCCTTCATGTCCCTTTTGCAAACATCCTTGTAACGTAAGAACGGTCTACCCACAGTCCTAGTACCCCTAGCAAGCTCTCCGCAGAGTATGTCCTTGGGGATTCTGCCATCTTTCATACGGCTAACATGCTCAAGCCATCTCATACATCTTTGTGTGAGGAGTGCAAACATGCTTGGTATATATATATATATATATATATATATATATATATATATATATTTATGTATGTATGTATATCAAGATTTATTTGAAGCAATATCATGAGGTTTAGTAAGGGAAAACTATATATGTATGCATATATATATATACATATTTATACATGTACATCATACATATGAATTGCATATACATGCTTGTGTGTATGTGTGTGTGTGTGTGTGTGTGTGTGTGTGTGTGTGTGTGTGTGTGTTGCCAGCTGTAAGTTGTTCTCTTACATTAATCATTTCGCTTTTCCCCGGTCTTTCTGGCTGACGTTGTGATCAACGGCGATCATTACTGTTCGTCTTGTTTGTAACCGTTACTATGTCGTAACTATGGCTATTGTGTATTAGCATCGTAAAGAAAGCCAGGATTATACAATGTGCCAAGTTCATGTTAAAATATTGTATAGACGTAAACAGATACGATTCCATTAGTACGAAAGATGAAACAAGTGAGATTGTGCGTAGGACGAGAACTACATTCCGTTATTTAATCTATTACTTAAGTGAGAAAACGTGGGTGGCTTCGAGCTGCTTATTTCACCTGCTAGTAATGGCAGTTGAATGCCCATCACATTATTCTCTTTCACCTTCAAAGGGCCACGTGTGCTAATTTGATCTTGGAATCCCTGAAGATGGGAAAAAGATGTGATTGTCACGACTGGGTTGTCTTTGATCTTGTCTACTCGATCAAGGTTGAGTTGGAGTCAACGGAAAGGGCATTCCTTCATTTACGACTATGATTGTTCCAGTTGATCCGATCAACGAAACACTCTGCTGGCGAGATTAACATACATGTGGCTGAGTACTCCGCAGACGTGCGCACCCTTAATGTAGTTCTCAGGGAGATTCTTGCACATACAAAACATTACGAAGAAGACGACAAACGACAAAGAAGATTCCTACTGTTAGGAAGCACTAATCGATAATATCTAGGCATTAATGAGAGATTTTTTATGGATTATGTTGCCTACAGTAACTAGAACGATGAAAGCAGAATTGGCCATGGTTGAAGATTTTAACGCAAAATATAAAGAGCGAAACTAAATACTACAATGGCTAAGTGTTTTCACTGACTTTCTTGTTCTACACTATGATGGTTGCAGGGCTGGATCTGTGGTAGTGCTGGTGATAGTGTTGTTGTTGTTGGTAGTGGTGGTGGCGGTCGTCGTCATCGTGTTGTTGTTGTTGTTGTTGTTGTTGGTGGTGGTGGTGGTGTTTGACCTGCCTCTCAAACCAAGGGAACTGTTTCCATTGAATTTTCAAATTGATGATATTGTCTGTTCGTCGCAACTCCTTACAGAAGTTTGTTGGTAACTAGGCAAGATTTGAACTCGGAATCAACAGCCCCGAAACATGTCTCACAGATGTTTATAAAATTGTTCAAATAAGTCAGCGTATATTTAGGAGAAGATCACTTCTGATATATCGTTCATTTCTCTCAGTAAACTCTGACATAATCCTGATGGAGAACAACAGTTCTTGTGACCATTTTTAGGGACCCAGTGACTTATGAGAGAAAATGAACACGTTATCTTCAGACCAAAGGCCTGGCACCTGTAACTGAAATTTGCTTCATAAAGCAAGATGGTAGTGTTCAGCCGAACGAATGATTACGTTTACCAGCCAATAATATGAACGATTGTTCTGGCAAGATCCCGTGCAGTTTCTGTCGCCAAAACATTTCACTCCCAAATCTTTTTCGCTTTCCTTGGTAAGATGTACAATATAACCAAGATACCGCTCTGTGAGATTGAAGCTGAGTTCTTCAACATGTAATTTTGTCTGATATCTATTTCTTTACTACCCACAAGGGTCTAAACACAGAGGGAACAAACAATGACAGACAAACGGATTAAGTCGATTATATCGACCCCACTGCCTAACTGGTACTTAATTTATCGACCCCGAAAGGATGAAAGGCAAAGTCAACCTCGGCGGAATTTAAACTCAGAACGTAACGGCAGACGAAATACGGCTAAGCATTTCGCCCGGCGTGCTAATGTTTCTGCCAGCTCGCCGCCTTTGTCTGATACCATTTTCTTCCCACTTTCGAGTCAGGTTCAATTTCCAATTAAAATCAATGCCTTTACTCAACTTATCACTTGTAGAAAATAACTCAGACCACGCATTCGTGCGGTGCTCCAGAAATCCTAAAACAAATGCCGTTTCACTAACACCAATACATAATGCGCACACAAACATAAATAGATATGCTCACAAACATAGATTCAGGCGTTGACACATTATGAGAAGATTTCTGATAATTGTAATTAGTGATTTTGTAGAATAAAAAATGCGCAATTGTTAGCATTTAATTGCATAATATTAATTAGAAATAACAGAATTTCAACGGATTCATAAAAAAAAACACACCAATTGCAAGGTGAACGAAATCTTTTTAAAAGCACTTCAAACATTGAAAGTATTTCATTCTTTGTCATTTGCTGAAGCAAGCACCGTGAACTTCGGAACGATCAAATCGACGATTAGTGATTCCATTGATAGAATCTGCATAATTCTGATACTTCTAAAAGGCAATTTCGTAGTGAAAGCTGAAAATTAGTAACAGGCATCTGGGGAGACGAAGACTAGAATCAGTGAGACAGTAAGTGGAGAAGAATTCATCCTATGAAATGAGATACAGAAAGAATTAATACAACGGAAAATGAACCATCTGTTGATTCTTTGCCTGCTCGTATGTCACAACCTAGAAGATATCATAACTTACTGTTTACCCCGAAACATTTCTTTCTTTTTCAAGTCGTTTCTGACATCGGAAACAGGTACAAGGAAAATTACCTGAAGACAGAATTTTCACAAGACACCGAAGGAAAAAGTTTGTTTCTTGGTGTATGGGAACAAAAGAATTACAGAATATTGACTTATAGAATATTTCGATTCATATTGACTCTTGTTAAGATTACTTCCTTTCTTAATATCTGTCTATTGCTCAACAATAATAAAAATAGCGAGTATATATATATTTTATATACACTGTAAATAATGCATACATATATATATATATATACATACATATATATATATATATATATATATATATATATATATATATATATAAAATTATAAATAAGGGTATCTAAAAGATACCACCATGCAAGATATAGCAGCCAAAACTTGACTCTAAAACCACATTAAATGTTCATACAGCACCAGGAGAGAAGACAAAGAGACAAAAATAAACAAGCAAAAAATTATTGGCTAATTCCAATAACAGGTGGTGGTGGTGGTGCCTGACAAACTAGTTCGAATATTACAGAAATCAATCCTACGTCTATATTAATTGATTCTGTAAAATGAATTTAAAATGATTTCTCAAATATGTGGAAGGTATTCAGGGATAGGAAGTCAATCAAATAACTCGATCCCAATTTACTTCATTTTATCGATTATGCAAGAATGAATCACAGTGTTGACTTAGAGGGATTTGAACTCAAAACGCAAAAATAGATTTTTATTAAAGAGGAAAACAGGTAACAAAACGTTAATCTTTTATCGTAAATGCTACCAAAAACTGACGTTACGAAAGACTCATCAATTTGACATCGTTCCCGCTGCCTACTTTAGGTAACCACGCAGCATATTACAGTATATGTTCATAGAACAAGGTAGACTTAGTCATGTAAGCCACCACACATGATACACCGGTGGGTGTATATGATTGACCCTCTATTGTTTGAAATTTGTCTCTTCCCCCACCCCACCCTATCACTCATAATATTGACTTTCTCCCGAAGAAAGAAATATTGCTCAATCCAACAGAGAGATAATAAATAAAGTGTTTGAATAAGGTGAGGTTGCTACAAATAACATCCAACTCTCATTCAAGCAATGCCTAACCGTGGGAAACTTTTCATTATAGACCTGCTGGAATAAACCTCACCACCACCGCCACACCCACTACACCGTTACACTCCCATCCCTATTATACCACCAACAGCAACACCATCAAACCAGCAACAACAACCAATAATGGGAGTATCTCTTACATACGGTTGTGTATTTAAGCAAAGATGTACCGACATTTTTTGTTTTTTTTCTCAAACCGCTCTTTGATTGCTTTCTCGGAATTTGGCTGTGTTAAAATATAATTAAGAACACCAACATACTCCATACTGAACTGAAATAACCTGGGGGTACCCAATAAAACAACATTATTAAAGATTAACAGCCTCTCTGCATTCCTAAACAGAACAGATCGAGTTTTCGCAACATTCTATCGTACGTTACCAAAATATAATCTGCTTATTAGAGTTAACAAGACTGTCAGATATGCTCGTATTTAGATTATACTCATATATACCAAATATAATTATAGAAAAATGTGACTTTATTCGGCAAGTATCTCAGCTAGGATGGCTAAAGAGGCATAAAAAGATGACTGCATTAACACCGACATTAAGCAGTGCTAATTAATCAGAATAGTTTTGACCAAAACATAAATTATGATGCACTTGTGACAAATCATCTACGAGATCCTTGCTACATAGCACGGACATACATGCATACATACATACATACATACATACAGACATGCATGCATACATGCATACATGCATACATACATACATACATGCATACATACATACATACATACACACACATACATACATACATACATACACATACATACATGCATACATATATATATATACATACGTACATGCATTTATACATGTATGCATGCATTTTTACATTCAGGCATACATTCAGACATACGTGAATACATAAATGTTCGTACATACATGAATACTTAAATACATGAATATATACATAGGTTCATACATACATACATATATACATTCATACATACATGCATACATACATAGGTTCATACATACATACTTGAAAATATACATACATGAATACATACATACATTCATACATACATAAATGCATACATACATTCATAAATACATACATACATCATACATGCATACATGAATGCATACATACATACATACATACATACATACATACATACATACATACATACATACATAAATTCCTATGACGCTATGGACGGGAGTATCGGATGTTGCAATACAACGCTGGTGATAATGCAAATGACTCCACCCCGCTGGTCAGGTGAGCAGGATAACATCACCCCCTTATCAGAAGGCTATTACGTCAGAGGGTGACCCACTTGGAGTTGAGTAGATTGGAGGAAGGTGAAATGAAGTGTTTTACTCCAGAACACAGCGCTCCACCCGATCCGGGAATTGAACCCATGATCCAGCGATCGTGTGAGCGTGAATGTAATACCCCAAGCCCTAGACAGCATGCCTTCACCCATACTTTCTTACATTCCCACGTCAAACTTTATTCAGGTATAGTGTGTGATATCTGATCATCATTTGCAGAGCTTAGGTAACGCTGATGAGGCATATAAAGAAAAAAAAAAAAAACATCCTAGCCATAGTTGAGCATATTTAGAAAGCATCAGCTAGGAATAGTCCTTTGAAGCCAGCCAAGACCAGCAGACAATCATTTTTACAAATAGAAAATAGGATACCAATTCATTTGGAATGTTTTACTTTGCCTAATTATAAAGTTAGTGAGCCAAGGAAAGTAATACAATATGCCAATGCCATAGATTTAGATCATTTTGGCAAGTAGCGATGCGTTGAATGACGTAAGCAAATATAATTTTTGAATGAGTAGAAAATTTCATCTTAGAGAACGAAAATATAGTAATCTAATGTCGCTACTAAGTAATTCTCTGAGAAAGGCGGAGGAACTTTCAAGTAATTAAGAATTAATTATATTAAGAATATAAAAGAAAGAAAAGCACTGAATTTTTGTCTTTAAATGAATATCATATGTATATTGTTCGCAGGTTACATTCATCTATCAAAATGCCGTTAAATTAAAAAACAAAATAAGCGCATTACTACCAACTATATAAATATTTATGCGTGCGTGCGTGCGTGCGTGCATGCGTGCGTGCATGCGTGCGTGCGTGCATGCGTGCGTGCGTGCATGCGTGCGTGCGTGCATGCGTGCGTGCGTGCATGCGTGCGTGCGTACATGCGTGCGTGCGTGCATGCGTGCGTGCATGCGTGCGTGCGTGCATGCGTGCGTGCATGCGTGCGTGCGTGCATGCGTGCGTGCGTGCGTGTATGTGTGTGTGTTTGTGTGTATGTTTGCATAATAATGAAGTGAAACAAAGAATAATGAAACTTTGAATACAAGTCATACCTATGTATCTATATATATATATAAACAAAGCAAAAAATGGAACAACAACATATCAGGCGACAACAAAACACTCGGACAGTTAGACGATACAAAAAAGGACAGGAAAAATCAATTGACGGGTCATTCGGAGCTTTCTATCGTCAGTCGAGTTCCAGACCGTCGTTGCAGTGTCGGCCGGTTACACTCGAGACTGCTCTAATCTGGCCGACCCCAGGAATAATCTAAGCTAAGAGTATTAGATTCTTTGGAAGAAAGCAAGTGAATGTATACGAAAAGAAGGACGAAAAAAAAACGGAGAAATGGTACACAATTATAAATACAAACAACAGGACATTAACAACGGATGTCTTTCGACTAAGGAAGAATTAAATTAAGCTGGCGTGTGTGGAAGTGAAGTCTTACGGCAGTAAAGTAGAAGTTGAAAGTCATGGGAAAGAATGTAAGAGATGTTACACGGATGGAGCCCTAAACATTGCTTATTCACCTTAAACCTGGCAGACTGCTGCAGCTGTCTAGTTATTCAGTAACGCAGTCGAAACATGAAGAAATCGCAAAATATTAACTATCCAAGACAATCACTCCGCCCAAGAACGAAAAACAGCACTGGTTACCCTTGAAGTAAAGAAATACAACATTGATATAGCTACACTCAGTGAAAGGCGTCTTGCAGGATAATCACAGTTAGAAGAAAGTAAAGGTGGATGCATATTTTTCTGAAAGAAATTAGGTCAAACCGCACCACTCTGGTGTTGGTTTTCTCATCATCGCAGACATAGCTAGATCCCTTTTTTCTCTCCCCAAAGGTATTTATGACCGCATCATGGCACTATCGTTAGAAATTGATCATAACACTTGTGCTACACTTGTCAGTTGCTATCCTCCAAAAATGGTCAGCACTGAGCAGACTCTTACAACCAAATCCGTCATGTATTACATTTGTTTGTCTGTGCTTATGTGTGTATCTGCATATTTTTTTATTCTTTTATGTGCTTTTGTCATACCCAGGAATACATAGAAGACACGCAGGCATACATACATTGCACACATGTGTACATACAGCCATACGTATATACATGCATACTAGGACGCACAGTATGATAGATGCCATAGTCTCTCATAATAAAAAGAAATAGTGGTGGAATGTCCCAGTGAAGACCTCAATAAAATGTAAGCACAACAGACCTGAGATAATGATTTGGGATAGAGAAGAGAAATTGTGCACAGTTGTGGAAATTAGCTGCCCAGCGGATGTTGACATAAAGCTGAGATCAGTGAAAAAGAGAATACCTAAGCTGAACTATTGAGAAATCTGCAGTTACTCTATCCATGTTACACGTTCAGGATTATACCTGTAATCATTAGAACCCGAGGATATGTAACACACGGCCTGAATACCAATCTTGAGAAATTAGGCTTCTTAAAACCAGAAAAAAGGAAGCTAATTCGAAGACTACAGATCAATTCTATCACTGGAACTGCAAAATATCTGTAAAACTTTCCAGAAGTTTATCATTTAAATATATATGAGCATGTCTAGCTATGTAACTATATGTATGAGAATACATACATAAAACAAAACATACAAATCTACTCAAACATAAATGCATACATTCATACATACAGACAGACAGACAGACAGACATAGAGTAGACTCACTTGCCGTAGACGACAGATGAGTGAATATTTATTTCTTGCTGTAGTTTGCACAAATATTTTGTTTATCACTTTCAACAGTTTATATCCAGTTCCTCCATCAAATCGGCAGACGCATCGTGTGCCACTTGTTACGTGTCGAAGTGAATGGCGAACAGTGTGAGGTAAAGTGCCTTGCTCAAAACGAATCGCCCAATACGGGAATCAAAACCACGATTTTACGATCGTGTATACATCACCCTAAACAATCGGCCACGCGCTTCCAATGCGTGTGTGTGTGCGCGCGCGCGCGCGTGTGTGTGTGTGTGTGCATTAATGTGTGATTTTACATCAACTCGTAATCAAAACAGTTTAAGATTAGAATGATGAAAGATAAGCAGAGTGAAACTTCGGAGTCACTCTCAATATTATTCATGTTAATATATATATATATATATATATATATATATATATATATATATATATATCTGGATGACATCCCGCTATGCTTGACTAACGAAGCGACTGGTCAAGACAGGAAACAAACAAGAGGGAGTTATAATGCAGCGATTGGTCAAAATAATGATGACGTCCCGTTCCACTTGATTAAAGCCACCTAACGAAACGATTGGTCAAAACATTGATGACGTCACGCTACGCTAGATTGACCACCTAACAGGCATTATAAAACCAAGCATTTCACAAAAAATCACTAGAACCACCCAGCGAACTTCCACCATGGGTCATCACAATTGCTTAAGGTAAAAATGAATTCCTCGCTCTTTCGGAAACATCAATCTTCTGTATTGACCGCTTTCCACCACTTTGATCTGTTTTTTGTATTGAATACGTATCGCCACCGTGGGCCACTGCATCGAACACTTTGAACATATACTTCAAACTATATATCAACTATACATGAACTATATATCAACTATACATGAACTCTAAGATGTCTGACTCCGTTGTGTATTATAAATGAATTTCTTGTGTTTGACGGCATGAGCTGTCTCTTTTTATATATAACTTTTTTTGATAAGGTTCATTTCAGGAACTGAAACATGTTATAATGTATATATAAAAATTAAAAATTGTATAATACAGCAGCATTTTCGAACTTCATTTTTTACAAATATATATATATATATATATATATGAGATAATGGTGTCAATGAGACCCCAAAGTGTCAGGTAATGTTGAATATGTGCTATAGACAGACCGTAGTTGAGTTCCAGATTCGGTAATATTCATATATACCATTATGCCTATAAAACTGATTTATGAACTCAATAACCATACATATCTTACATCTATTTTCTTTCCTCCACCTCACTCTCTATTTTATATTACATCGAAACTAACTATGACTTAAGTTTTCCTCTCACACCGTCTCCGATGAAAGGATATTATTATTAATTAATATTCTAGAAACAGCTGTAAGACCTTCTATCTATAAATGCCATATTCACTCACAAGGCTTTTGCCTAACAACAGCCGGCGACACTTGGCTAAAGTGCCGCGCATTTAAACGGCATCTGAAATTATGTGTTGCGGAGCGAACTGCGTAACCACATTGTTATTTTAGAGAAATACATAAACCACATTGTTATTTTAGAGAAATACATAAACATGTGGAGGCGCAATGGCCTAGTGGTTAGGGCAGCGGACTTGCGGTCGGAGGATCGCGGTTTCGATTCCCAGACCAAGCGTTGTGTGTGTTTATTGAGCGAAAAAAACACCTAAAAGCTCCACGAGGCTCCGGCAGGAGGTGGTGATCCCTGCTGTACTCTAAAGGCGGTGCTCCAGCATGGCCGCAGTCAAATGACTGAAACAAGTACAAAAAAAAAAAAAAAAAATCACAACATCACGTCTTCACACGTCGGTAAAAAGAAAAATAAAAGCTGAAGAAATAAATGGAAGAACAAGTAGAAGCGAAGAATACAGAGCAAGCAACTAGAGTCAGGTGCTGTTAATTAAGAAAACAGTAAGTTATGTACATCAGTAGCTAGCATCGTCTCTTATCATCTGGCATTGATGTAATCGGAGAATCTGTCAGCTAGCAAGCAGCCATGCAATCGCGAATGATCACTGAGTGAGGGGTGGATTACCAGTAGGCGGTTCTCTTTACCTGATGCTGCTGCTGCTGCGCCTGCTGTTGCTGCCCTATTATTATTATTATTATTATTATTAGTAGTAGTAGTAGAGTAGTAGTAGTAGTAGTAGAGTAGTAGTAGTAGTAGTGGTGGTGGTGGTGGTAGTGGCGGTCGTGGTGGTCGTGGTGGTTCTGATGGTGGTGGTGGTGGAAGTGGTAGTAGTAGTAGTAGTAGTAGTGGTGGTGGTGGTAGTGGTCGTGGTCGTGGAGGTGGTGGTGGTAGTGGTGGTCGTGGTCGTGGTGGTGGTAGTGGTGGTGGTGGAAGTGGTAGTAGTAGTAGTAGTAGCAGCAGCAGCAGCAGCAGCAGTAGTAGTAGTTGTAGTAGTAGTAGTAGTAGTAGTTTTACC
Source organism: Octopus sinensis (assembly GCF_006345805.1). Lineage (NCBI taxonomy): Eukaryota > Metazoa > Mollusca > Cephalopoda > Octopoda > Octopodidae > Octopus > Octopus sinensis. Next base: position 52,650,772 of record NC_042999.1, on the reverse strand, counting down.
CGAAGGGTTAACCCTAAATGAGCAAACCCATGATCAAGGCCATACCAGCTGTGACCATGCTGTTTAGTTTTTGCAGTATTTTGAGGCACACTCTCTGTTGTGCATTAATCCATTTTAAACATGGTACCGTGTGATTTGAGAGGGAATTTGGCTACTATTTCTAGCAGCTCTATTCTTCATAACTGTTGTTATTATTTTTGCTAGTAACGAGTAGCAAAGATGTGTGAGGTTACGGGAGTTGGCCATACGTATATCAATTGTCTACATTTTATAAAGAGAGGGTCGGCTGGACACATGAAAAGAAAGAAAGAAAAAAAGAAAGAAAGAAAGAAAGGAATATAGTTGGAGTTTTAGTAGAAGAGACGGCGAGAGAGATAGAAGAAAAGAGGAAGAGAGAGAGGGGAAATCCTTGGCACGAAATTTCCTTTAACCTCAAACAGATGTGCGTACTTTAACACACACCTACGTATGTATGTGTGTGTGTGTGTGTCTGTGTGTGAGTAAGTGTATTTGTCTTTAAATATGCGTTGATGCATACAGACACACATACACACACTCATACAGATGTGTATGCGTGTATGTCTATGTGTGGAAACATACATACATATATATATGTATGTATGTATGTATGTATGCATGTATGTATGTATGCATGCATGTGTGTATGTATGTATGTATGTATGCATGCATGTATGTGTGTGTGTGTGTGTGTGCATGTGCGTGTGTGATGAGCTCTCTCGTCGATAATGCTGTATGAGCATTCAGCTTTTGCCGAAAGACCTGCACAAAAATGTTTTGTTTATAGTGATCAAATGCATGTGTTGCACATTAGCTCTCTCTCTCTATCTCTCTCCCTCTCAACACATGCACGGTCTATCACGTGTTAGGCGTCGAAGTGATCGCAGAGCAACGTGAGACGAATTGTTTTCCTTAAGAACACAATGCACCACCCGGTCTACGAACTGAAACCGCGATCTAACGATCGTGAGTGCAGCACCCTAACCGCTAGGCCATGAGCCCAATCCAATAAGCAGATTAATCAAAGTGTACTGTATTATATATTCATCTCAGTCGATCTTACCAATTGGTTTCGCATTAGGAGTTCAACGGAGTGTTAAGTGGAAGTCCGGTTATATAACCCTACGCTCTTCAGATATGACAGCTATGGAATATAGCGACTGCTCTCTATTGCTGGAGGTAAAAAGTCACATCCGGTTTATGGTTGCTGGAGAAAAGACGACGAAGCGAATTGGGCAGGGGTTGAGAGTTATGTCCCGTGGCCCTAAACACTTCCTCTGGCGACATGAATTTTCTGGGAAAATGTTTATGGGAAATGTGTGCGTGTTTTAGGGTTGGTCTTCTGTAGAAATGGGTTGTGTGCAGTGGTACTAAATGTGTAGCATTTTCGGGGAGAGGGCGTCGGTGCCCAAACGCCGCTTAAACATCTGTGTTTTCATTTACTGGATACTGGATGGTTTCCGTGTTGAAGCTCCTAGGAGCTTGTTCACAGGTCCTTTTCCACAAATACAATTAATGTCATGTGCGGTACAACACCTCGACAGTTGTAGCTAATAGTAACAGACAGGGTCAAATTTTTCAGGAAGCTCCCTCCAGTGTGCGTGAAGCCTGTTCTTGAAGGCATTGACTAATGGAGCTGCGACCACACTGTTTGGCAGACTGTTCCAACAAGGTCACAAACATCAGCAGCGTGGGCGACTTTTTCAGTACTGACGCGTGTGTGTATGTGTATGTGTGTGTGTGTGCGTGTGCATATGCGTCTGCATGTGCTTGTGTGTATGTGTGTGTGTGTTTTCTAAAATGTACGTGTAAACCGGAAAATGAAGTTACCGGAAATTTACAAAGACGACATTTATATGTTTAAATATAAAGATAAATATAACTGTGTGTATTCTTATACACGTATACGTAAATACATGTAGATATAAATGTATATATGTATGTGTATATATATATATATATATATATATATATATAATATATATATATATATTATATATATATATATATATATTATATATATATATACCTATATACACAAATATAATAAATAAATATATAAGTATATAAATATGTGTATGTATGGATGTATGTATGTACATATGTATGTATATCACACACACATACGTCTGCGTGCGCGTGGGCATAGGTATGTATATATACACATGTCTGACTGTATACATTTCGCATAGCCATAAATATTAACACACAGACTTGTGTAGCTTTCTGTATACTTCTTAAAAACTAATTTATTTACATTCTGGGTTTGAGTTTAATGTTTACCAAAAATGTACGTAGAGCGCTGATGAAACATATTTATGAACTAACTGTGCATTATAAGGATGCTTATTTCTGCATAATTTAAAATGTACGACAAAAGTAATATGTATATGTATATATGTATACATGCATACATACATACATATATACATATATACATACATATATATATATATATATGAATGTATGTATATATGTATATATCACCGTGATCACCGTGACCGACCAGGCTATCAGATGTTGCTACACATCGCTGGTCATAATGCGGTTCGCATTGTTTTAGCCTTCAAATGACGCCACCTCGCTGGCTAAGCGAGCAGGCCAACAGAAGAAAGAGTGGGAGAATGTTTTTGGCGAAAGAGTACAGCGGGGATCGCCACCACCCCCTGCCGGAGCGTCGTGGAGCTTTAGGTGTTTTCGCTCAATAAACACTCACAACGCCCGGTCTGGGAATCGATACCGCGATCTTACGACCGCGAGTCCGCTACCCTAACCACTGGGACATTGCGCCTCTACGTATGTATATATATGTATATATATATGTATATATGTATATATGTATGTATGTATACATGCATGTATATATATGTATGCATATTTAATGAAGGAGCTGATCTTTGTGCTAAGAGTGATCGGCTCATGATCTTAAGGTCTTGGGTTCAATTGGTAGGCTACGCGGGGTCACGTTGCCTCTTTGAGCAACACGCTTCGTTTCACCTGGTTGCTGTCTTTTCGGTTTTAAATATGGGCCGAACGGGTGCTGTTTCATCAATATCGCCAGCGATCACATCTTGCGGCCCACTAATGAAATTAGGAAATCATTGTGCTTGGTGACTAGTCATAGTCGCTCGCCATTGGCAGTTAGATGCTCTTAATCTGCGCATAGGTTCGTGTGTGTGTGTGTGTAACAGAACGAAGATGCGTATAGTTCCATTTACACGTTTCTCTGAACCAACTTCCATGTTCATACACAATCACAAACAGATATCAAGATTTATTTGTTTGTTGAAGTTCTTGAGAATTTAACTAAAACCACACCGGAATTACTGCGAAAAGAATTCCCATGAAATAATTTGTGAATCTGTCCAAGATTTCTAAACATTGGATTAAAGGAATTTCTTTTAACAACTGTGTAATACCAAAATGGGAAACAGGATTGCAACAGGTATTATCGTTGTCTTCTTCTTGCTGTTGTTGTTGTTGTTGGTGCTGCTGCTGCTGCTGCTGATGATGATGATGATGGTGATGATGGTGATGCTTTTGTTGTTGCTGCTGTCACAATTACTACTGCTGTTGTTGTTGTTGTTGCTGCTGCTGTTGTTATTGCTTTTCCTAACGCTGTTCTTGTTCTTGGTGCTGAGTCAGTCACACAAATCTAGTCTAACCGGGATTATCCAATTTTTCTTTTCTATTTTTCAGAGAACCACGACTAAATTATGAAATATGTCCTTCATTTTAAAGAAGTATTGTGAGATTTGGGAGATTACGTTTCTATTTCTAGCTGGTCTATCGAACATATAGAGGCACCCGCATTAGTTCGTTCCATAAGTTTTTAACACCGAAATAGAGTCCAAAACAGTGATTCGGAGCCAGGTTTCATATGGCCCTTAGGGTCCACCTTAGATTTTGTTGTTATAATTTGTGCTATAAATTAGTTTCACCGTCCACAAATTATTTTAGCAATTTTTAATACGATTTGTTATAAAATTTAATTATAAAAATTTAACATGATTCCTTAACCGAATTGATAAGGGAGTCTTGTAGAGTAATATGGGAATCGAAGAACGTCTACAGGCAAAACATGGTTAAGAAACACTGATTTAAAAGAAATCTAAAGGTCTTATGTTACAAAAGCTGAGTAGAAATTCTTTTCTGTCCTCGGCAAAAAATGTGGAGGAGGGTTCATTCGATTAGATCGACCCCAGTACGCCACTAGTTCTTAATTCATCGACCTCGAAAGGGTGAAAGGCAAGATCGACTTCGGCGGAATTTGAACTCAGAACGTAAAGACAGACGAAATACCGCTAAGCATTTCGCCCAGCGTTTTAATGTTTCTTATTTCATTATTGCCCACAAGGGGCTTAACATAGAGGGGACAAGCAAGGACAGACAAAAGGATTAAGTCGATTACATTGAGATCAGTGCGTAGCTGGTACTTAATTTATCGACCCCGAAAGGATGAAAGGCAAAGTCGACCTCGGCGGAATTTGAACTCAGAACGTAATGGCAGACGAAATAGCGATCAGCTTATCGCCCGGCGTGCTAACGTTTCTGCCAGCTCACCGCTTTAAAAAAAAAAAAAAGCTCAGTAGAAATTGTATTTGCAAAGTACATGTAGTATTGTGCCACAAGTAATAATGTTACGTCGAATGAGAGGGGTGAGACGGGGTGATGAAGACGGTATCTCTCAGAACTGATTCTTGGACCAGTAAAGTGTAGTAAAGTGTAACCCGACACTTTACATTTACGCATCTATTTTGAGAATTACTGCCAAAGTTACAGCGAACACCGTTGCCGAAAAAAAATTCATCTGTGCCAAACTAGTGTAATTGGCAACACAAACACATACCCCTGTTTTTTTACTTCAGTTTATGAGACATTATTATTATTATTATTATTATTATTATTATTATTATTATTATTATTATTATAATCATTATCATCATCATCATCATCATCATCATCATTATTATTATTATTATTATTATCATTATTATTATTATTATCATCATCATCATCATCATCATCATCATTATTATTATTGTTATTATTATTATTATTATTATTATTATTATTATTATTATTATTATAATCATCATCATCATCATTATTATTATTATTTATTATTATTATTATTATTATTATTATTATTATTATTATTATTATACCGAACGAAGTATTTAGTGCTATCTTGTCTCTTTACGTTCTGAGTTCAAATACCACCGAAGTCGACTTTGCCTTTCATCCTTTCGGGGTCGAAAGATTAAGCACCCGTTGCATTCAGGGGCCGATCTAATCGACTGGTCCCCTCCCCAAAAATTTCGGGCCTTGTACCTGGAGTAGAAAAGATTATTATTATTATTATTATTATTATTATTATTATTATTATTATTATTATTATTATTATTATTATCATTATTATTATTGAGTGAGAGAGCAGCGCATGCCATCAAAGTGACACTGGGGTAAAATATACGAAGCCCAGTATATCCATCATCACTACCCGCCTGATAAGGATACACTACGCACATGCATCACAATCACAACCAGCATGGTGATCTCAGATCAAAATAAACAGCACATGGTCTTGCAGGTGGCGCCCAGTAAGAATTTTCTTCTGATGGAGTAACCCACCCGACTCAAAAGGTCCCTCAATAAGGGTTGTTTAAGGATGTTGAACGAAACACCCATGTTACAAGAGGTGAATTATTCAAACCCTAAAGAATCCCTCTCAACACATGACTATGATGCTCCGCCAATTAATTTAGATCAGAATCCACGAGAGCCACTGCTTGGTACTGCATCGGGGTATTTGATGCTCCCCCACTACTTCTGCTCGTGATCAGAGATGCACATATTGTCATCCACCAAGGGACATTTTCAACTGGTTAAGATCAAACAACTGACAAGCAAATCTGTGGTATTGAGCAGAATATATGCTGTAGCCCATCTTTTATACCAAGACATAACAATGTACATGTTAACACTTCCAATCAGTTAAGATCAGACGCCACGAATGCCACCGTCTGGTACTGCATTAGGCCATTTATTATCATTATTATTATTATTATTATCGTTATTATTATTATTCAGTAGTTTTATTTTTATTTTTTATAGCGTGCTTTCACTTCACTACCGAGCGCAGCTCTGTGTGCCTTGGGTATGTGCTGTGATTTGTTGTGATGCTCTGATGGTTATTGTATGGAAAGTGTTCTGCGTAGGATGTGTGCAGTGCCTAATAGTGCAACTTTCTGTATGTTATATGTGTTTGTAAGTCCTGGTGTTTTTGTTATGTATTTGTCTGAATATTTTTTTATCATGCCTAATGCACCTACTATGATAGGAATTGTTTCTGTTTTCAGATTCCACATTCTAGTTACCTCTATTTCCAGGTCTTTGTATTTTGAGAGTTTCTCCATTTCTTTTAGAGACACGTTGTCATCTGCCGGTACTGATACATCAATTAGAAAGCATTTTTTTTCTTCATGGTCTCTGACAACTATATCTGGTCTGTTGGCCTTAATTTCTCTATCTGTGTGTATCGGCATATCCCAGAGTATGGTTGCTTTCTCGTTTTCTGTGACCTTTTCTGGTGTGTGCCTATACCATCTTTTTTCTGTTGTTATTCCATAATGTTGGCATAGCTTCCAATGTATGTAGGTTCCAACTCTGTCATGTCTGTGAATATATTCCTTCTTAGCCAGCACTGGGCAGCTAGAGATAATATGATTTATTGTTTCTTGTCCATCTCCACATATTCTGCAGTTACTTGTAATATTTTTTTCATTACATGTTTTTGGTAATTTCTGGTGGGGAGGCTTTGGTCTTGTGCTGCAATTAAAAATCCCTCTGTTGCTGCTTTGAGTCCTGAGCTTCTCAACCATTGCTGGGATTTTTCTTTGTCTATTTCTTTTGCGTTTAGTTTAGTCCAGTATTTACCATGAAGGGGCTTTTCTTGCCATCGTTTTATCATGGTTCGTTGCTGTTCTATTTTTAGTTTGGATTTCATTTTTTTTATAGCTTTTGTTGTTTCTTCATCTTCTTCTTCTTCATGTTTATTAGGTGGTATGATTTCTTGTTTGTATTTGTCAGCTTCCTTAAATACTGAGAACAGTTTTTTGTTTGCTCGTGTTTTGCCGCTATCTGGATCAGTTTTCCTTCCTTCTGAAGTAGATATTTTTGCAGTCCTATGGTGGTTATTTTATAGTAGTTTTCCAGCTGTATAAGGCCTCTACCACCTTCTATACGTTGTATATATAGTCTTTCTATGTCAGATTTTGGGTGATGCTGCATCCTAGATCCTGTCATTATTTTTCTTGTTTTCCTGTCTATTTTGGTCAGTTCATTTCGTGTCCAGTTAAGGATATTGTAGCTGTAACTTATAACTGGGACAGCTAAAGTGTTAATACCTATATCTTGTTTTTAGCATTGAGCTCTGTGTTTAGTATTGATCTAACTCGTCTATAATATTCTTTTTTATTTTCTCTTTCATTTGTGTGTGTTGTGTCTTATCTAGTTCATGAATTCCTAAGTATTTGTAAGTTTGGCTTTGGTCTAATTCTTTTATTTCATTTGCTTCATCTAGTGTGATGTTGTTACTCTTAACTAGTTTTCCTCTTTTCATGGTTACTTTGGCGCATTTTTCTAATCCAAAATTCATATCTATTTCTTTGGTAAATCCATGAACTGTCTTTAATAGTGTTTCCAGCTGTTTGTCATTTGCAGTGTATAGTTTTAGGTCATCCATATATAAAAGGTTGCTGATCGTTGCGTTTGCCGTAACATTTATATCCGCATCCAGTTCTATTTAGCATATCAGATAGAGGTGACAGTGCCAAGCAGAAAAGGAGTGGAGAGAGCGTGTCTCCCTGGAATATTCCTCTTCTAATAGGGATGTCTTTGGTTTTCATGAGTCCCTCTTTTGTTTGGAGGTGTAGGACTGTTTGCCATTTATTCATAGAGTGCTCTATGAATTTTATGATTGTTGTGTGCTACTTTGTTAATGGCTAGTGTTTCGAGGATCCATGTGTGGGGATGCTATCAAAACGCCTTTTTGTAGTCAATCCAGGCCATACTGAGGCCTTTCTTCTTTCTGTGGCTGTCTTCAGTTATGGCTTTATTAATCATTAGTTGATCTTTACAGCCATATGAGCCCTTGCGGCATCCTTTCTCCTCTTCTGGAACAGTTTGTTTTCGTCCAGGTGCTTGTTCAGCCTTTGTGATATCACTGCAGTAAATGCCTTGAACATAGTAGGGAGGCAGGTTATTGGTCTGTAGTTTTCTGGTTTTTCTGTTTCATTTGATTTGGGAATTAAGATGGTTTTCCCCTTCGTGAGCCATTCAGGCATTGTCTCGGCTCTGCTAGTACGTTGTTAAAGTTTTCAGCCAGCTTTTTGTGCATTCCTGTTAGATATTTCAACCAGAAGTTGGGGATCTGTCATGCCCAGGTGCCTTCCAGTTGCTTAGTTTTTGCAGTGCCTGGTGACTTCTTCAGTTGTTATGGGGGTCCAAAGTTGTTCAGATGCCGAGTTTGTTATTTTGATACTCCTTTTTTTTTGGTGGTTCGTTCGCCGACCATATTTCTCTCCAGAATTCTTCCAATTCTTCTGCCGTTGGTGCTGCAGTGACTTCTATTTTATTTTTGCCCAGTTCTTGGTAGAACTTTTTGGTAGAACTTATTATTATTATTATTATTATTATTATTATTATTATTATTATTATTATTATTATTATTATTATTATTATTATTATTTACCGAACGAAGTATTTAGTGCTATCTTGTCTCTTTACGTTCTGAGTTCAAATACCACCGAAGTCGACTTAGCCTTTCATCCTTTCGGGGTCGAAAAATTAAGCACCCGTTGCAATCAGGGGCCGATCTAATCGACTGGTCCCCTCCCCAAAAATTTCGGGCCTTGTACCTGGAGTAGAAAAGATTATTATTATTCTTCTTATTCTTCTTCTTCTTCTTCTTCTTCTTATTATTATTATTATTATTATTATTATTATTATCATTATTATTATTGAGTGAGAGAGCAGCGAATGCCATCAAAGTGACACTGGGTAAAATATACGAAGCCCAGTATATCCATCATCACTACCCGCCTGATAAGGATACACTACGCACATGCATCACAATCACAACCAGCATGGTGATCTCAGATCAAAATAAACAGCACATGGTCTTGCAGGTGGCGCCCAGTAAGAATTTTCTTCTGATGGAGTAACCCACCCGACTCAAAAGGTCCCTCAATAAGGGTTGTTTAAGGATGTTGAACGAAACACCCATGTTACAAGAGGTGAATTTTCAACCCTAAAGAATCCCTCTCAACACATGACTATGATGCTCCGCCAATTAATTTAGATCAGAATCCACGAGAGCCACTGCTTGGTACTGCATCGGGGTATTTGATGCTCCCCCACTACTTCTGCTCGTGATCAGAGATGCACATATTGTCATCCACCAAGGGACATTTTCAACTGGTTAAGATCAAACAACTGACAAGCAAATCTGTGGTATTGAGCAGAATATATGCTGTAGCCCATCTTTTATACCAAGACATAACAATGTACATGTTAACACTTCCAATCAGTTAAGATCAGACGCCACGAATGCCACCGTCTGGTACTGCATTAGGCTATTTATTATCATTATTATTATTATTATTATCGTTATTATTATTATTATTATTATTATTATTATTATTATTATTATTATTATTATTATTATTATTAGGATACAGGTCGAAATGCTTAACGTTTTTTTTTTTTTTCAAATTCCGCCGAGGTCATTGCCTTTCATCCTTTCGGAGTCGATATATTATGTAGCAGTTACGTTCTAGGGTCGATGCTAAGGAGAAGTCTGTATATTTCAAGAATGCAATCTTTTTCTTTTTTGACTGCTTTCTTCCACATAAACCCAAAATGTATATCATTGCTTATCGTATATTTTTCGTTTGTCTTTTAATTAAACTTTATTAAATAATATGAATGGTGGAAGAGGGGATGGAAGACGTGGTGAGGCGAAGACGTTCGTTTCGAGATTGCCTGTCTCCAGGTTTGGTGATAGTGGGAGGGACATAGTGCAGACTAGCTTTATTGTTGCCTCACTTCATCATCGTACGCACACACGTTTATGTATGTATATACATATATATTTTAAAATATAAAAGATATATATATATTTATTATTCTTAAACAAGAATAGTATTGGTAGTGATTTCAAAGTTTCAGCCAGATAAGCCCTTGTCGGATTGCGTTAACTGGCCGAAATTTCGAAGTCACTGTCAGTAATATCCTTGCTTAAGAATGATAAACTAGTACTCTATAGCAGTATAGAATACTTTATCAGCTTAATGCAAGATTAATTCTATTATAACTGAACATCAAAACAAAGATTAACATTATATATATATATATATATATGTGTGTGTGTGTGTGTGTGTGTGTGTGTGTGTGTGGTGTGTTTGTGTGTGTGTATGCATTTATATATATATATGTATATGCATGTAAGTATGTATATATACATACATATACATATAATATATATATATACATATGTATGTGTGTGTGTGTGTGTGTGTTTTATTCTTTTACTTGTTTCAGTCATTTGACTGTGGCCATGCTGGAGCACCACGTTTAGTCGAATAAATCGATCCCAGGTCTTATTCTTTGTAAGCCTAGTACTTATTCTATCGGTCTCTTTTGCCGAACGGCTATATTACGGGCACCTAAGCACACCAAGATTGGTTGTCAAGGGTTGGTAGGGCGGCAAACACAGACACAGACAACAAACACATACACAGACACACACATATATATATACATGCATATATGTATACGACTGGCTTCTTTCAGTTTCCCTTTACCAAATCCAGTCTGTCTGAGGCTGTAGTAGAATACACTTGTTCAAGGTGCCACGCAGTGGGACTGAACCCGAAACAATGTGGTTGGCAAGCAAGCAAATTACCACACAGCCACACATATACAAGTATGTGAGAGAGAGAGAGAGAGAGAGAGAGATAATGATGATTATGGCAAGAAAGCCAAAAATTCGAAGTTACAGTCAACAATAGTTATGTAATCATCCTAAATTTCACTGATTTTTCTTTTCAATGTTAAATTGTTTTTCATATATAAGTTATATATAAGCAAACGCAATTACACACATACAAACATACACACGCATGTGTGTGTGTGTGTGTGTGTGTGCGTGTGCGCGCGCGTGCTTTTGTGTGCGTGTGCGCGCGCGTGCCTGTGTGTGCCTCAAAACTTGTAGTTCTTAATACACATGTTTTCCGTTCGAAAATGTAATGCTGAAGTTTATGTCATAGGACTGAAAGTATTATAACAGACAATTGAAACCGTACCTTTCTTTTTAAGTTTTATACATCCAGTCTTAGACACTAGAGTAAAGGTGAATATATGCTTGAATTCATCGAGTGATTTCGAACCACGATTTCTTTGCCGTTTGATTGCATGGATAACCTATGTTCTACAAATAAATCTTCACTTCTATTGTTGAACGTCTATCTGCAAACTGCCAGATTTTGCAGGTAAATATATAAAAAAAAGCGTCAACTGGAAGATGTGAGATACAGAAAGTGCTTCAACATAAAAAACTTTTGTTCGTTCTTCTCACAAAGATATAAACTACAAACCTATCTTTCTTAGCCTTCACTAACTTATCTAAAATTACCAATTCCAAAATTGCTTCTGTTTTTGTCTATAGCAATAAGCCACCTCTTATACCAGTTTATTGCAAGCTAAATCAGGCGCCAAATGTTTATAAAGATATTTATATTTGACATTAGCTAGCATATTAGATATAAACATTTACATATATCAGATATAGCGGACGCACATCCATATCTATCTATCAATCTATCTACCTACCTATTTAAGTATTTAATTATCTATGTGTACACGCACACACACACACACACACACACACACACATACACACACACATATATATGTGATGGGCTCTCCTGTTTTAGATGACGTATGAGTATTCAGTTTTCGCCAGATGACCTGCACAAATGATTTGTTTATAGTTTACAGGTGCAAAGCAACGTGAGATGAAGTTTTTTTGCTCAAGAACACAACGCACCACTCAGTGTAGGAATTGAAATCATGTCCGCTAGATTGTGAGTGGAACAGCTTAACCGGTAACCCATGCGCCCTCATATATATATATCCTTTTGTCTGGGGATAGTCATACTCCCTTAATATTTAACACGCTCAGTTTTAATTTCCACACATTTATCATTTATATAGAAGAAAACAAGCAAAAGAGAAAGAAAACAGAGAGGAAAAAAGAACCGAAAAGAAAAAAATTTCAATAGTAAATGAGTGCAAATTGAACCAGTGAGTGTGTTAGATATTAAGGCAGCATGACTCTCCCCGGACAAAGCGAAATTTGTTTCAACACAAGAATTTTCATAAAAGATCTTACAAACCAGATACAAAAACGAAATGCGTATGTGTGTGTATAAATCCTTAAATCCTTAAAAATGTTTCAGCCCGAAGGCTGCGGCCATGCTGGGGCAATACCGTTAAATGAGCTACACTAGTATGTGAAACATGGCACTTGATCAACAAGGGAGTTCGATGCCGCTGCCTGCATATGTGCTTCCTGCCGAGAGATAGGTTCATCTGGGACCCCCGACAAGAAGATATCCAGTTTAGTTTTAAAGAAACCTACATCCACACCATGCAGGTCTCTCGGGCATTTAGGAAGGATATTGGAGAGCTGTGGTCTTCTGAAACCCAAGCTGTTGCAGCATCTGGTCCTGTATTTTGATGGGGATGTTGTGATTTTTGGCACCATGCAGTGGCACCCCGTTCTGCTGTATGAGTAACTTTGAATGCCAAAGTTTGGGACAAGACCCTCCAGGATTTTCCACATGTATATCACTGCATATCTCTCCTGCCTTCGCTCCAGGGAGAAGAGTTTTAATACTTTCAGCTTTTCCCAGTAGCTGATATGTTGCATTGAGACGATCTTCTTAGTGTAGCTTCATTGAATTGCTTCGAGTTCTGCTGTTAACTTTATATTGCGTGGTGACCATATATATATATATATATCACTGACGAAGGGAGAGTTCTTACGAACTAACCCTGAAATCGGTCCGATATGGTAATAATGGAATTTTTTAGAAATTTCTGTCGGCTTTTTTTCGAGTAGCGTGCGTATTGTGAAAAATTACATGGTAATGGATAATATGTCCAATTCTCGGCATATTTGGCATTAGAAATTTTTTCGTTTGCCCTTATTTATAAGTTGTTTATAATTTTAACCTTTAAAGGTATTCTTTAATATGCTGGCCATTATCCTACATTAAATATATATCATCATCATCATTGTTCGACCGTGGTCGAGACAATGGAATTTACCATGCTACGCCAGACTTCACGGTCCATCATGGCATTACGGAGGTCCTGTTGCTGGATGCCTGTATCCCTGGAGATTACATCAGGGTAGGAGAGTGTGCGCCCTCTGGTATATATATATATATATATATATATTATATATATATACATATTAAATAAATGACATAAACAAATGACATAAAGTTTAGTGATTGTAAAAACGAACGGGAGGCAAACAGAAGTTCCATAATTCTTCATCAGTTATCGACCAATGGTACTCTTTCGGTTTTGTACCTTGAACGCTAAGACTGAATGCTTCCCAATGGGCGGTGGGCGCAAAAAAAGTTTTCTTGTGTATAATTAGGGACAAGAGCAAATGAAATAAAACAAAACAAGCAAAAGGACACGGAGAGTGATTTAGGACGGTGGATGAGGACGAACAATCGAACAAAATATGGCCTTGGGGCCAAGGAGACGAAAATTGTGGGTAACGCTTAGAAAATGTTTGAAAAGATGGAGAACGGAGAGACAGAATTTGCGACTGATCAGCTAAGGGACCAGTCTAAGAAAGGAAGAAAAGGACGAACTGGCCACTGGTCACGTGACAGCAACAGGCAGACAGGTCAGTTCTTTCTTCACTTCCTTTCTTAGACTGGTCCTTTAGCTGATCAATCGCAAATTCTGTTCCCTTCAATCTCTTCCCCCTTTCGTTCTGTCACGCTGTCACTTCAATTTTTGTCTTTTGGAATCTAAAAACAAAATAGAGGTAACAAGAATGTGGAATCTAAAAACAGAAACAATTCCTATCATAGTAGGTGAATTAGGTATGATAAAAAAAATATTCAGACAAATACATAACAAAAACACTAGGACTTACAAACATATTTAAACATACAGAAGATTGCACTACTGGGTACTGCACACATCCTACGCAAAACACTTTCAATACAGTAACCATAAGAGCATCACAGCAAACCACAGCATATACCCAAGGCACACAGAGCTGCGCACCGTAGTAAAGTGAAAGCACGTTATAAAAATAAAACTAGTGAATAACAACAAGAACAACAATAATAATAATGTTGCTGATGTTGATGATGATGTTGGCGATATCTATACACAGGCGCACGCTCGCGCGTTCACACACACTTTCACTCACACACACACATGCATACACTTGTGGCAAAGCAAGGTAGAGAAAATAATGCTTGAATACCAAAAGAAAAGTAAAATACTACCTTAATGGAAGCGAAAATTATGCAAAAACTTTCACTCCAACTATCAGGTTACCATTCATCAGACAGTTTTGGGAATTTAGGCTAATTGAGATTAGCTTGAATTATCACAACTGCCTGGTGTGTGTGTATATGTACGTGTATATATATGTATGTATGTATGTATGTATGTATGTATGTATGTATGTATATCACGGCATCACGGTATTGACTAGACTATCGAATGTTGTTATATATCGCCGCGTGTGTAAATAGACAAGCAGATAAAGATATAAAACAAATATTGGTATTGTTCCAAATGCAATAAAATTCTTGGTTTATTAGAATTTTCTCCTTATGATGAGTCATTATTATTAATTGGCAATTTGGACCAGCTCTAAATTCAAAGAGGAGATAACCTCAAGAGCCATGGATTCTTCAAAGCTGAGATGCGATTGAGGAGAGATATAGGCTTATAGAGAGAAGAGAAGATACGTGTTTCCGTTTTAATAGACGTTTTCAGCAGCTCAATTGCCCTTCGTTACCTCATGTAGCCAAGAAATTTTAACTTATACAAAATAGAATAAAACTTATATAAGGCCTAGGTTACTGGCACACAAGAATTAACTAAGAGAAATGAGTCAGAATGGCCTGTGATACGTATATGAGTGACATTGAGAAATACAGGTACGGCAAATCTCAGTCAACATAAATTCTTGATTTTTTTCAAAGATTATCTGCGTCTTTAGGGGAAGTGTCACGATCTCTGAATGCAATTGTTAATTGACATATGTACCAGATGTGCATATATATAGCATGTGTGTGTGTTTTACAGAGATAGAATTATGTGTTTGTGTGTGTATGTGTGAACACTTTCCATTAGCATAACCAAATGTTACCTGGTCTCACTCACACAAACTGACCATCGTTGAAGAAAACACGTTCATAGACTCTGCACATCACAACTGCTCACTTACTCTACTGGACGTGTTTCATTATATTAAAAGTGCCATCTTGATTTTATTGTTTTATTTTTGTTTTTGTTTTTGTTTTGTTTTTTTACGAAAAATTCGTACTTTTGTAGTATTTTCTTTTAAAATATAAAAAAAAATATTTATTGAAATGTTGGAAACAAAGCCTGCATGGTAGAATATTATAGTGGAAACAAAGGCAGGTATAATCTGTGTGAGAGATACTAACATCAATTTTCGTGATCTATGGTTGGCCAAATCTATGATTTATGCAGTTTTTAAGAGAAAGAGACGACTAAATAAAAAGTTCTTTGGTGGCATCCAAAGTATATCATGAGATTTGTGTTTTGCACACCGATCAGATGAAAAATCTATTAGTAAGGTAGATCAAAGAGGGTGAGCGTACTTGAGATATGAAAAGCAAAATATTTGTTAGCGACAAAGCGAAGCATTTTAGAAGCATCTTCAGAAAACTGCTTTAAGTACCAGTGATGAAATGGTGCAAAATCTTGTAGAATTTAATAGTAACAAGGGAATTCATACTGGTGTGAGGTATGGCGGCGAGGCTGCCAAATCAGTTATACTCACTACAGAAATGTCCCGTGTCAAGACTTGGGAACTTTTAATGGATGCAATTTCTATTCTCAGCAGATTAGATTATCCTGTATGGTGGGGCAGTTTCATGAACAATATTCAGTCCCTTACGTTATAATTCTATTAACAAGGAATTGAGCAAATGAACAATTCGATGCTCATCGTCGAAACAGACAGAGATTCATTACTTTTCGAGTGTATATTTACTTCTATATGCGTGCTTGGTACAGGGGCGCCATACCAATTATAAGAACAGTGAGCAATAGGGCCAAGATATTTAAGAAAATATTTGAGATGAAATGGAGACGTATCTATAGGAAGAAGTGTCTTTTTGTCCTTTTCCTGCTATAGAATTCACAGCCAAGAAGTGATTTTATGAAATCCAAGATAGTTTGTAGATATTAATATGCTTGGTTATTGAAACGATTGGAACTAACTAGCATGTAAAGCACAGATCTTGCATAGAATGTTTAAATTATATCAGTGCGTATAACATTTAAAACGTGTATATAAAACGAGAACACCATTGGCTGTAATATCTTGCTGCGGAGAAAGTTCTCTTTGTTAAAAATACATAACTTCAGTCAGAACGCTGGTGGATGTCAGGTACAATATTTCAACTTGGTTTTGTTTCCTCAGTCGTGAATAGCCAGGAGGAGACCGGAAATACTTGTTCCGATACAGAAACGTTAAAAATGTAGCGGCATGTAGTCGATTTGGAGGTAAGTTTTGCGAATGAGAGAGGTGTAGTTGGGTATGGTAAGAGTTGCTTATGTGAGGAAATGACAGGTGGTGGAGCGAGGGATGTTAGATAGAGAATGGGGTGTTTTGTGTGACCGGTGATGGGGGTTAAGCAGCGACAGACACGCAGACATAACACATGTTACGGACATAAAGTAAAACATATTATGTTGAGTTAAATATTTTGCAATATTTTGGTAATTTATTTGCTTTATTCGTCAAATTACAACAAAAGCAGTCAAGTAGGGATCATCGAGTTGCCCCTTCTGATGCCGCCTTTCTGCCACTTCTTTGATCTCACGCTGGTATCAGTTTTTGTCCATCAAGTTGAAAAACTCCATCCTTGAAGCTTCCACCCCCACCACTTGCTTGATGAAGCATCGCGGGCGCAGGAAGTGAGTCATAGATCAGAACAAGCAATAATCCGAAGAGTCTTGGTCCGGACTATATGCTGAGTATGCAATCAGTTCAATTCCCTCAAGTTCCCGGAAGTTATTCCGGCTCGTTCGAGCCGTGTCAAGTCTTACGTTTTCTTGCTGCAGAAGCACTCGCTTTCCATTAAACAATGCCGAGTATTCTTGACGTACAATGGCATACATCCACTCCAGCTGTTCGAATTATTGGTTGATATTGATTGTTCGGCCATCTGCAACCAATTCCTACTGAATTATCCACTCGTAATTCCACCAAACGCAGAATATCACCCTGTGTCCGAAACGTCCATATTTAGCGATAGGTTTTGGAAACTGGCCCTTGCTTAGCCACTGCTTATACACGATGGGATTGTGGAAAAATATCTCCCTCGGATTATAACTTGTAGCCTTTCCATGGCTCACATCCTTTGCTCACGATACCTTCATCAACCAAAAGGTTTTGGAAGTTTCAGTGAAGGACAAGAACTGATGTCAGCACGTCTTCAGACAATGCAACACGATGGCTTCTACTTTGAATGTTAGGTTGTTTTTGTTGAGAAATGACGAATAAAGGAAATAAGTCACCAAAGTATTTCAAAACTTTTCACTCAACACAGTAACAAAATCAATTTATGAGCCGTCCGTTCGTCCGTTACTCGGTACCACTTGTAGCTGGAGGTGGAAACATTGTCCATAGTCTGTCAGTGAAGAAATGCTGAAATGATTTCAGGTTTCTGTGAAATTGAAGAGACTAGAATTGTGTATTTTGGTAGTAGACTTGGAGGTGGCGGGGAGCGAGTGAATTTTAACTTATGAATGAAAATAGTTGAATGGCGTTTAAAAGTGATATTCGAAACACTGGCAATTCTCCACAGATTAACAACAACTAAAATAACAACGAAATTGAATGGAATTAAAATTTCTTTTGCACATGGAACATTTTACTATTTCATTTTGCGTTGCCTACAACGGGTTGTTGTTGATACAGCGAATCGTGAGACGGTGTTTGTTTCTTTGTTTCCTGTTTTAATGCGCTTTTCACATTCAAACCTCGCTTACGTTATTTTAGACGAGAGTGGAGAGCACAAATTCAGAATGATTATAACAAAGTCTTTATTTCGGTTTAGTTTTAGTTTCGTGGCACGATGATGGGGATCGAAAATGAATGACCGGCTTTTTCCCTCTATCGTTTTAGAAATGGAAGAAAACTGAATTAAATGAAGGTAACCATGGCTCTTATTTAAAACGAAATGAGTTTTTTTTTTTCGTTTTACAAAACATAACTGATTTAATATGGGTTTTTCAATAAACTAAATGAACATTTGTTACGTTGAACATTCAATTTCTCGGTCCCATGAACAATCTTCTTTTAGATCAATAAACCTGGTCAAAACGATATTTGTTCTTTCAGTTACGCAACAATAAGCGCAGGCGTGGCTGTGTGGTATGTAGCTTGCTTACCAAGCACATGATTCCGGACTCAGTCCCACTGCGTGGCACATTCGGAAAGTGTTTTCTACTATAGCCTCGAGCCAACCAAAGCCTTGTCAGTGTATTTGGTAGACAGAAACTGAAAGAAGCCCGTCGTATATATGTGTGTGTCACACCACCCGCGCTTGACAACCGATGTTAGTGTGTTTACGTCCCCATAACATAGCGGTTCGGCAAAGAGACTGATAGAATAAGTACTAGGTTCACAAAGAATAGGTCCTGGGATCGATCTGTTCAACTAAAGGCGGTGCTCCAGCATGGCCGCAGTCTAATGACTGAAACAAATAAAAGTAGTGATACAAGAAAGGCAATAGCCCAGTGGTTAGGGCAGCAGACTCTCGGTCATAGGTTTGCGGTTTCGATTCCCAGACCGAGCGTAGTGAGTGTTTATTGAGCGAAAACACCTAAAGTTCCACGATGTCTCAGCAAAGGGGCGGCGAACTCTGCTGTACTCTTTCACCACAGCATTCTCTCACTCTTTCTTCCTGTTTCTGTTGAACCTGTATTTCAAAGGGCCAGCCTTGTTATATACTGTGTCAGCTGAATCTTCCCGAGAACTACGTTAAGGGCACACGTGTCTGTGGAGCGCTCGGCCACTTGCACGTTAATTTCACGAGTAGGCTGTTCCGATGATCGGATCAACTGGAATCCTTGTCGTCGCAACCGACGGAGTGCTACGAATCATTTAATCAATATCAATCTCATGTATATTGTTGTTTTGAATCCTTGGATTCCTAGGATTGGCCGCTCGGTTTACCAAGTGCCCAAGATCACAACATTCCCCTGGGACGGGTCACCTGTCTGCCTCGGAGTTAATCATTTACAAGCTGAGTGGATTGGAATAACGTAAAATGAAGTATTTCGCTTTGAAACGTAACATGATGCACTGCTCGGTCCAGGATTCGAAACCACAATCTTGTGATTATAAGTGCAAGACTCAAACAATCAGGACAAACTTGCCATGAACTAATGAGGCAACAAAACAAAATACAGAACTAATCATTGCACAGTTGGTCTTCCGTAATTTTCAAGTTACTTTTGGCAAAGGAAACGCATGTAAAAACACTTGAGAATGATTCTCACGATAAGTTATTGAAACGCCCCCTATTCCAAAGTTTGAAACGTGGGGAATGGTGGGGCTGAACACGATAAACTGACAGTAAGATTCTATATCTTGTCTATGATTAGTTTACATTTGCTGTGCCCCTCCTCCACCTCTAATTTCTCCTAATACCACTTCCATCTTCATTCTTTCTCCCATTTCTTCCTCCTCCTACTTCTCAAATTACTGTACAGCTATTAGAAGCGCAGTGAAATTGGATATTCGTTTGAGGAATGTGTTAATTAGTATGACCCTTTATGCGCAGAGTTCTAATCTGGCGAGGGGTCTATTTTCTTTTCATTTTTGTAGGATCGATAATGTAACAAACCAGTCTGATACTGAGATTATCATTATCGTTTGAACACATGAAGTAATATACTCACACGACCAATACTAGGCTGGACATATTCTACTGTATCAATGGAAAACCAACAGCAGACCAGAGTTCCATTGATTCCACATTCAATTCCACTATTTTAAGATCAACAGAAGATCGAAGTTCTACATAATTCATTGGACAGCTCCATTGTATCATTGTGTGACCAACAATAATCAAGGAATACGAAGTTGACTGTCATTAAATCTATGATTACTATAGCTAATTACTGTGGTTAATTAACAGGAATTAAAGTTGCCTATTGCACATTATTCTCAACGCGATCTTGGATCTCCCCAAGAACTCATCAACGTAATCTGCTTTTACTGTTAAAGCTTTCTACGAAAAGCACAAGGCCTGGAATTTTGTAGCAGGATGAGAGTCGATTAGCATTGATCCCAATGCTCAACTGGTATTTATTTCATCGATTCCAAAATAAATGAAATGCAAAGTCGACCGCATCAGAATTTGGACTCAGAACGCGAAGACGGACGAAACGACGCTAAGATTATCGTTCGGCATGCTAACGATCTTGACAGTTTTCCGTTTCCGAAAACAGACGACAATAATAACTATTATAAATTTTTGCTACGAGTGCAACTTGGGGGAGGTGGGAACGAGTCGATTACATTGACCCTAGTTTTCATCTGGTTCATATTTTATCGACCATCAAAAGGATGAAAAGGCAAAGTCGACCTAGACGGAATTTGAATTCAGAACGTAGCGACGGGCGAAATAGCGCTAAGCATCTCGTCCAATGTGCTAACGATTCTGCCACCTCACCGCCTTAATAATAATAGTAATAATCATAATAATAATAATAATAATAATAATAATAATAATAATAATAATAAACTCTTTTTACTGGCCACAAGGGCTGGCACACATGAATAGAAAACATAAAGGGACAAAACAGACGAAAGGTTGCAAAGAGTTTTGTCCGTTTGTGAAAAAATCGTGTAAAAACAGTGTAACAATCAAATAATATAACAATGAAAAACTCCCAATAGAGGGAGTTACGAAAGGTTCCTGGTGGAAAAAACCCATAAAAGCCAACGGGAGCCTGGTCAAAAGGGGGGGGGTAGAGAGCCCCTTTCTCCTTTTATAATACCTTTTTCAATTACAGGCGAAACCTCAGAATTGGTCCATTTATACTGGCTATTCTTGCACAATTCACCCACCTTTCAGAAAACACGCTATCAGACAGCACTCTCCTCAGACAGCACTCGTCCTGGCAACACCTCGGGCAGGCCCGAATGACGGCACTTCCGTGCCGGTAGAGTTTATCCCGAACAGGCAGAGCCCCTCGGTAGCACTGCCAGGCGAGCGACCTCTGGAAGTTATCCATTGGCCCCGGCCCGAAAGTCCTTCCGAACAGACAGCTCAGTTCGTTATCATCAACGCCTAGAGTTTCCCCGAGAACGTCGTCGCATTTTTCCTCCACTAACCCTCTGTAGAACGCTAGAGTTGAACTAAAACCGATCGCATTGCTCGCTTGGCGGAGGGCAGTGAGAGCTTGATGGAACTCGAGGTGCCAAGCGCCCTTTCTCGGTCTACGTTTGATCCAGGTCTGCAGTTCTGTCAAAGAGACGAGCTGCGGAAAGTCGCGTCTGACAAAAGACGACCACACCTGTTCACCGTCTAGGAAACGCTTGAGATGTCGTAGCCTGAGCACATGTCTGCGCATCAGTAACCACCGCATGCCAAGGCCCCCGTTTAGCGGTCGTTGACTGCAGATGGATCGACTGACCAGTGGTACCTGATCCTTCCACAAAAAGTCGAAGAGCAGACGTACCAGCTTGGCCAACCAGCGGTCGGGACAAGGGACGACGGTCAAGCGGTAATAGATGACGGATGCAATGTACGCATTCGCCACCTCCGCTCGACCTTTCAGGGACAACTTCCTGTCGGCCCATTTCTGGGTGAGACGTGCCACTCTGCTCGTCACTTCTTCCCAGTTTTTATCCACCTGGAGGTCCGGACCGAACCAGACCCCGAGCAGTTTAACGGGTCCGTCTGTCCAGCGCCCTACGCAGTTGGACGGCATGGGCTTGCCTCTCC
>NC_042999.1:52595917-52623417 GCF_006345805.1 Octopus sinensis | reverse complement strand
TATATATACATACGTATATATATATATATATATATATATATATGTATGTATGTATGTATGTATGTATATATGCATGTGTGTATGTATACATATATACTTAAACTATCAAATAGTATATTTAACTTAACAAAGAAAAGGTGCACAATAAATTAAGTCATCGGCAATCGGTCTGTCGTTAAGATTGAAAGTATAAGTGCACGAGTGTTTACTCTTGGTGCAAAGTCGCTGAGTGCTGACGACATTTATGTTTTAAAAGTACCTAGACTGCTCTCTTTGTCAGTAAACTGCAGTAATTCTACATTTTCTAGAATCAAATACGAGTGCTTGACAAACGACACGAACATTTTTACTGAAGGATTATATATTTATATATGTGTGTGTGTGTGTGTGTGTGTGTGGTGTGTGTGTGGTGTGTGTGTGTGTATGTGTGTGTTTGTGTGTGTGTGCTCGGAGACACTCGACCTGTTGGGCGCATCCATCCGTCTCCGGCGGATCATCACCCTCCACCGGGCAGCCCGATTTTTAAGGTGTGCGGTGCCACCAAGGGCGGCGATGTTATTAACTTAGACATGGCTTGGGCCTATACTGGCCAAAACCTATCAAAGTTATCAAAGTTAAATTTATATTTATTTATATATATATATATATATATATATACACTTAAATGGCGGTGCCTCAGCATGGCCACAGCTTGTGAGCTGAAACTAGATAAAAAATAAATAAAATAAAATAAAATATATCTATCTATATATATATATATAGTCATTACAGATATAGGGTGAAATATAATTAATTTAATAAATCAACAAATTTCACCTAGTAGTATTTCGGTATGGAAAAGGACCAATATTCGGTGTATTTAATATATATATATATATATATATATATATATATATATTACATACATACATACATGTATATTTGTATTTGCATATATATATATATATATATATATATGTATGTGTTTGCGTGTGAGAGAGCGAATGTGTGTACTGACGTAGAACGAGTATAGTTAAAAGCAACACTTACCTCCGAGTTTCCAGTTGTCCGAATTCCTACACTCTGATGGTATCGCAGACACACATTGATATGCTTCTCCATTCCTTTCCAGTTGATGCAATAATATTGCCTTTTCTGTCCAACTATCAAAGTTCAATGGATCTCTACTCAGTGACACATCATACGACTTAAGAGCACTTTGTAAATTCCCAGCTTTAATTTCTTTCCTGGCCAACTGCAGATATTTGTGGGCCTGTTCTGGATCAGGCATACCACTATATATACATGGTAGTTTATTGTAACCTTTCAATTCAATAATCTGTCTTTCGTTTTCTGCCAGTTCTTCATCGCCGGGATAAGATTCTTGTGTACACAAATTAACAGCGTTGTAACTCATGTCTTTATCTTTAGCTTTCTGCTCGTAAGATTTTACAATAGCATTCTGCATATCTTTTAGACACTGCGCGATCACTTTATCGTTAGGATCGACGTCTAAGCCTTTACGGTAGGCCGAAAGCGCATCTTCGAACTTTTTTGCTTTTGTTAGTGCCTTGCCGTGTAAGATGTGGCCAGCAGTAGAATCTGGCTGGTTTTCGATAAGTTGCTTTGCATCTTCAATTGCGTGACTGACATTACCAAGATATAAATGGCAACGCGCTCGTCTTTGAAGAATGTCATTCTGTTCTACCTTGCTACACTGTGCCTTCAGCGAGTCGTTAAAGCATGACAATGCCTCTTTGTATTCCTCAGCATTAAAATGCTTAATTCCTTCCCCTAAACGAGACATTTTCACAAATATCTTAAGATTATACTTATATATTCATCTATCTATGAAATGTGTGTATATGAGTGGCTGTGAATTTGGATATGTGTGTAGATGTTTGTATTTTTGAATGCTGTTAATGTAGTGAAGTATGTTGGTGCGTCTATAATATATGTGTGTGTATATATATATGAAATTATATATGCAAACAAATACGTGTATATAGATATACGTCAGTATCAATTTATATTTGAAATTTGTGTTTGTATATACTTTTTTTTATTCTGTCGTGATCAAAAAGTTATTTGGATTGTATGTATTTGGAGATATATATATATATCTACATTTGTATTTAGTATGTGTAAATATCCTCAATTATACATCTATGTATACAAGGAAAACTATTTGTATGTGTGTATATGTGTAAATAAGATGTATGTAAAATATGTTACATGTGGAGTGTTTTAGAATGTTAATAATTTAAATATGGTCCTTGTTGAAGGGCTGAAATATCTAGTATTCTTGTCTTTATTCGACGGACTCAAAGTCTCATATTTCATTGAATGTTGTATTTGCTGAAAGAGAAAATAAAAACATAAAGTAAATCATAAGAAATGACAAAAAGTTTATATAAAACAACATCAGCATCACCACCACCACTACTATCCTTACAAACCCTTCTCCATTAAAACTCCATCATCACCATCAGTATTAATTTACTACTACTACTTCTACCACAACCACCACCATCATTAAAACTACTACTCGCGTTATCATTCGAACTGCCGACGCCGCCATCATCACTGTTAGAATTACTACCAAACCTACCCCACTGCCACAGTGTATCTCGATTAAGAAGAAGATCCATTTTTCGTCACACGTCACAAGTCTATGCAAAAAGGGTGAAATGAGTTCGCGAGAATGGAGAAAAGAGCACATGTCAACTCGGGATATGCGGTTGCTTTCGGACAATTCATGAGGCACCCATTTTCCAAGTTTAGGAACCTTTCCAAGTTGTTGAATATGACGATGAGCAGTTGTATGGTTTGAACTAAGATTTATTGTCAATTCTTCAACTGATAATGCATATATACACACACACGCATACATACACGCACACACACAAACATGAATGCACATATACTCACATATACCTATTTCTTTACTACCCACAAGGGGCTAAATACAGAGGGGACAGACATCGACCCCAGTGCGTAACTGGTACTTATTTAATCGACTCCGAAAGGATGAAAGGCAAAGTCGACCTCGGCGGAATTTGAACTCAGAACGTAGCAGCAGACGAAATACCGCTAAGCATTTCGCCCGGCGCGCTAACGTTTCTGCCAGCTCGCCGCCTTCACATATACCTCCTACTCATACCACACACACACACAACACTACATGCATACACACACACGCACACACAAACGCACGGGCACACACGCACGGGAATGCACACATACCTAGCGCACACAGCACTACGCACACACACATACACACGCCTACATACATACATGCACACGCACACATATATGCACATTCAGCTACACGCACATGTACATATACCTTCACACAACTCCACGTGCACACACACATACACACACATACACTCAGAGGCTTTAGCGCACGAACATACCCATACATACACACACATACCTCATTCACTAACACTCTCCTGTCTTGGACTGAAGCTTTTCTTCACCCATTCCCTTCGGGTCATTTCAAAATATATCATGGGAATTATTGGCGATTTTTTCCTCCGTCTTCCTTTTCTATTGGACTTTCCTCTCCTTCTGAAGAAGAGCGTTGCTCGAAACGTTAAACCATCTTTTTTTCCTTCCTTGAGCGTCTGCTTATACTTCACATGTACTACAGTCCTCGCGTTGATGTTGTTTTGTGATTGTTCTTCGTTTTTTGGGGATTTACTATATATATCTACTAGCAGTATCGCCCGGCGTTGCTCGGGTTTGTAAGGGAAATAACTATATAAGCATTTTTAGAGAGTTACTTCCCTTATATAATAGCAAAAAATGCATTAAAAATGGGAAAAAATTATGGTAAATTTGTTTTTTAAATCCTAGACTCATCGTAGACGCGCGCTAATACCCAGAAGGGCTCGATATGAATCACGACTATAAGATACCCGCTTTTGGTTACACTGCACCGCAACATGTGGGAGTAATAGGAATCTAAATCGTAGGAGACAGACACACAACTTCACTTTTATATATAAAGATGTGTGTGTGTGTATATATATATATATATATATACGAGCTGGCAGAAATGTTAGCACGTCTGGCGAAATGCGTAGCCGTATTTCGTCTGCCGTTACGTTGTGAGTTCAACTTCCGCCAAGGTCGACATTACCTTTCATCCTTTCGGGGTCGATAAATTAAGTACAAGTTACGCACTGGGGTCGATGTAATCGATTTAATCCGTTTATCTCTCCTTGTTTGTCCCCTCTGTGTTTAGCCCCTTGTGGGTAGTAAGAAATATGCTGTGTTTACCTCAATTTAGCTTAGCGGTTCAGCAAAACGAGCCGATAGAATAAGTACTAGGCTTACAAAGAATAATTGCTGGGGTCGATTTGCTTGACTAAAGGCGGTGTTCCAGCATGACCGCAGCCAAATGACTGAACAAGTAAATATAATAAAATATATATATATATAAATAATATATAATAATATATATATATATATATAATATCTATATATATATATATATATATATATATAATATATATACATATATATATATATATATATATATATATATATATATATATATATATATATATATCACAGTGATCACCGTGACGGACAAGGCCATCAGATGTTGCTACACATCGCTGGTCACAATGCGCTTCACATTGCTTTAGCCTTCAAATGACGCCACGCCGCTGAGAAGAAAGAATGAGAGAAAGTTGTAGTGAAAGAGTACAGCAGGGATCATCACCACCCCTTGCCTGAGCCTCGTGGAGCTTTTAGGTGTTTTCGCTCAATAATCACTCACAACACCCAGTCTGCGATCTTACAACTTCGAGTCCGCTGCCCTAACCACTAGGCCATTGCACACACCCCACACACTCACATACACACACACACACATATATATCTCTATATATAAAACTGAAATGCGTTTTTACCGCTTGGTAAGCTTTCAATGCCACTACATCCCGTCCGATTCGCTCCAAAATTTACAGGGACATGTAGAATGAGGTGACGATGCTCGTGGGCTACCTTAGAAATCCCTAGCTTAAAAGGTGTGGTTGCTAGGGGCCATCTTCCTCACTCACGCTATTTCCTCCTTTCCCTCTTTTACTCCTCTTCATAAATAACTTTGACAATGCCACTCCCGTTATTTAATGTATTCCACTCAACTCCCTTTCACTTTCCCTTTCCCTTTATAAGTTCGTCAGGCGGCTTTCTTTGATGTATCTGTTTGCATTTATAGGGAGAATTATCATCGCTACCAACAACACACAATCATGAGAACAAATATTATGAATATTATTCTTGCGTTCATTTATATGTGTGTGTGTGTGTGTGTGTTCCATATATAAATATGTATATATAATGTATGTGTGTGTGTGTGTTCTATATATAAATATGTATATATAATGTATGTGTGTGTGTGTGTGTGTGTGTTCTATATATAAATATGTATATATAATGTATGTGTGTGTGTGTGTTCTCTATATAAATATGTATATATAATGTATGTGTGTGTGTGTGTTCTATATATAAATATGTATATATAATGTATATATACAAAGTGTATATATCTTTATTTATGTATATTAAACTTTTTCATACTTTTTCATAGTTATATATATTTTTAAACAAATTATAAATATAACTTAATAATTTTTATTTTCAATTTAAATAATTTAAATTTTTTCAATTTTATATTTTATATATTTTATATATTATATATTTTTTTAATGTTTTTGTTTTTGGTTTTTCACTGTTTCATTTGCCTATTAGTGGTTTTATCTCTAATTTAATTTATACAGATATATATCTCATTTGTATACATTTGTATATATAATGCGTGCACACACACACACACACACACACACACACACACACACACACATATATATATATACACTCGTCAATGTGTTGCCATCCATGATGAAGAAGTTTTGAATGCTTGCCATGGTGAGTCTACTGTCTTTCGTGAGAAAGTCACTTCAAAACTTGGTGTTTAACTAGTTTTCTTTTTTTCTTTTTCATCAAGTTCAAAATTTTACGCCAGTCGTTAAACTGTCAATACGTTGTTGTCCGTCGTTAAGAAATGCCAGCCATGGTGACTCTACTATCCTCAGATTCTATCCCTTCAAACTTTGGTTTCCAATATTTTATTATTTTTATTCAGCTCGCAAGTTCGTCTGTCCCTTTTAAATGTTAGCGTTTTGCTGTCTGCCTTGAAGCAGACCTTTCCATTGCCACTGCCTCATATTTCTGATTGATCTTTCTAAATATTTTATTTCTCAACTTACTCAAGATCTTCTGTTGTTTATAAATGGGAGAGAGATAGATAAAGATAGAGAGTAAGAGAAAGCGAGGGAGAGTCCGAGAGAAAAGAAAAGTAAGAGAGTGGGAAAGTGAGAGAAAAAGGAGAGAGAAACAAATACGGAGAATCATCATCATCATCATCGTTTAACGTCCGTTTTCCGTGCTAGCACGGGTTGGACAGTGTGACCGGGGTCTGGGAAGCCAGGAGGCTGCACCAGGATCCAGTCTGATCTGGCAGTGTTTCTACAGGTGGATGACCTTCCTAACTCTGTGAGTGTAGTGGGTGCATTTTTCGTGCCGCCGGCACAGGTGCCAGGGGGGCTCGCAGCGGCAACGATCGGTTGGTGCTTTTTACGTGCCACCGGCACAGAAGCAAGTCAAGGCGGCGCTGCAATCGGCCACGTTCGGATGGTGCTTTTTACGTGCTGAAAGGAAGCAACAGAAAGTAACAACCACACTCTCACCCGCGCGTAGAGCGGGCCACCTTCAGCTAGTATATATATATATATACATACATACATATATATATACATACATATATATATGTATATACATACATGCTGGCTGCCCCTTCGATATCGAGTATGGCCATTGCACGAAGCTTAATCAATGTTGTTATCGTGCAATGCCTGTGTAAGAAGATTTTTTCTTTAAGTGAGGAAAGGTTGTGCACTGAGTCAATCCCACTCACAAACAACAGCAGCCATAATCCGAAAAGAAGAACAAGTCAACATCATCGGTAACCACTGTGCCGCAGGTTTTATGTCGGAGTTATCCCAGTTATCTGAGTTACCTTCTCCTAGAAGGATGCCCTAACAAAGGCTGGGAGTCCTTCACTCCCAATGATCTAACCGCGCAATCGGGTATTCAGTCCGATTATTTCTATGTCCCCGCGCATGATACAGCCTTAAGACATTTATTGGATGGCCGTTGACTCTCAAGAGTTCCTCCGCCTTTTCACGGGTTTTGTTTTTCATCCCGCAGGGTGTCCAATAAACACCCTCCTCACCAAGCAAGCTTGGTGGGGTTGCCGGTTTAGTCGCCGACGACCCTACCATGCAACAGGTTGTACTGGGTTACATGTTATCAGTAGCACTCGAAACTGACCTGACATAAATATACATACATTCACACATACATACATACATACATACACACACACACACACACACACACACACACACACACACACACACACACACACACACACACACATATATATATATATATATATATTATATATATATATTTAATCAGCCGAAATTGCGAAGATGATCCGGTTCTTGACTGAAGATTGAAGGCTTCGAATGTCCTGTCCGTGTCTTTTGTGTCGTCTTCTAATGTTTTCACGTTCTTGTCCCAGTTGTTTTTTTTACTTTTACATATATATATATATATATATAATATATATATATATATATATAATATATATATGAAAGAAGGTTTGAAAATGCAATTTTAAAGGTGTTTATTCACTTAACCGGTTTCACTTTTTTAGTAAAAGATTGTCAAAAGTAAAATGTAAAGTTTTGTATAAGCTTTGTTGTGTTAAGTACTGGTTGACACAAAAGTATTAAAATACATATATATTTTTTTGATTATAAGAAAATGTTTAAAAACAGTTTACAAGGAAATACCTTCAGAAAATATTAAACAAATTTCAATAAAAAGTTCAATGTATATATATATATATATATATATATATATATATATATATATATATATAGGTATAGGCATATTAAAAGGGATCCGTGGGTCATTTAAATAAAAGGGTTCCTTTGTAGTGAAAAGGTTGCGAGCCACAGCTCTATAGAGCGGAAACATATCGCACAAACTAATAAACTTCACTGAAATCTCACACTCAACAATTTCATTCAACCATCACAGTTAACAACCACACTCCATTCAACGATAGCAATTCTCCGCCACACCTCTACACCACTTCATTTAGAAAAGGAAGTTAAAATAATTACGTTTACACCAACGAGGATGCAATTTCTGTTTATTCGGAGAGAACTGCTGGGTTGGTTTTATGGAAACTACAAAAGTCAATCGAGTTATGAATCGAGGCTTGCAGCAGCTTGGGTGTGAGAGTTCACTATGTTGATTGAGTATGCTCTTTGAGAAGGTGTGAACGGATTAAGCTAACTGAGTTTACTGAGTTTAGTTTATGAGGGTAATATTTGAGTGTGGTGAGAGCGGTCTATTGGTTGATATTCTGTACATGTAGGTGCCATTTATTTCGGTTGTCTGCCACCGTTCAGCTCCCTTTAAATGATTAACTTCAATATTCTTTGATGTCACCATCTTTTTTCTCTTCTGTCAGCCTCCCCTCTTTTCTCTTTCACAGTTACTTTAAAAATGGTATTTACTAACGAGCTCCGCATCTTTTTTGGCCATACCACTTCACTTCCTATCCTCCTGGTCGAGAGACCTTTACAAAGAATCTCAGACAAACCCGACTAGGGAAAACCTGACGGTATAAATGATGTTTCCCGTCGTCACAGTCACAATTCCTGTCACAAGTAAAAGCAGCCAATCTCCCTCAAACACACGATTAAAATATAAGAAATAATTTCGGTAATTCTAAAAGATGTGATGGTCATTCATGAATTATGTTTGGTAAAAAGTCTGCCCGGTCAGGTGGGGTGGTTGCCTTGAGACTAATTAACGACAGCGACCACAACCAAAGTAACACGAAATTTTTAGCTACGTATCATTTTCGCAAACTTTTCTTGTGCTGTATCAAAGTGAGGTGGGTTCATTGTGCCGCTACATGGTAGACAGTCCTGGAGCCAACATCTTCATTCACTAAAATATTTTCGTTCTGACAAACAGCTTTACTTTCCATTAATTATTAGCGGAGTTTCATATCTGCTAATATAATAAAAGTATGAAACGCTTCAACGTCTGTATTGTTTTTGTTGTTGCTGTTGCTGTTATTGCTGTTGTTGTTGTTGGTGGTGGTGGTGGTGGTGGTGGTGATGTTGGTGGTGGTGTTGTATAATGAAAAGTGCAGAGCTGTAATCGAAGGCTGCCGAACCGTGACCACTCTGACGTGTGTGTGTTCAGTGATAGTCTGCCCACCAGCTGCTCAGACTACATTAATCCCTAAATCGTTTTTAATATGGCGGAATAAGACTTGAAGGATAATTTCGCTTCAATTTCTGACGAAATACCGCTAAACATTTCGCCCGGTGGGCTAACGATTCTGCCAATTCGCGGCCTTCCAGCAAATATTATATTGCATGAGCTCCAGCCACATTGATCATTTACCGCCTCGCTAAACATGCATGCTTGTATGTGTTTGTGTGTGCGCGTGCGTGCGTGCGTGTGTGTGTGTATGTGTGTGTGTTTGTGTGTGCGTGCGTGTGTGTGTGTGTGCGTGTGTGTGTGTGTGTGTGTGTGTGTGTGTGTGTGTGTGTGTGTGTGTGTATGTAGGTGTGTAGGTGTGTCGCTTAATATTTATGGGGTTACACTCATGATCGTAAAATTGTGGTTTTGATTCCTGGACTAGGTGACACATTAGATTCTTGAGCAAGACATTTCATTTCCCGCTGCTCCACTCCACTCAGTTGGCAAAATGAAGAATCTTGTGAAGGACTGGCATGCCGTCCAGGGGAGGAACATATACGTCTCAGAATCCAAGATACTGGCCTTAAAAGCCTGTGCCCTCCGGAATGACGAACCATTACGATATTATTTGTGTTTATATATATATATATATATATATATATATATATATACGACAGCTTTCTTTCAACTTCCGTCTACCAAATCCACTCACAAGGCTTTGGTCAGTCCGTGACTATAGTAGAAGACATTTGCCCAAGGTGCCACACAGTGGGACCGAACCCAGAACCATGTGGCTGGTAAGCAAGCTACTTACCACACAGCGCTCCTGTACCTATGCACACAGCACTACTACGCATATTTATATATATCTATATATATAGATATATATATATATATATATATATATATATATATATATTATATATTATAAATGTGTGTGTGTGTGTTAAGGTTAGTGCGTTCCACTGACAATCGTAAAATCGCGATTTAGATTTCCGCTGCGGGCGGTGTATTGAGTTCTTTGGTAAAACACTTAAGTCTTTCTCTGCGATTTCTTTGCCATCTTACATGCGGCACACGGTTTGCCACACACGAGGCAATAACGATGTGATGCAGAGAGTGAATTAATGTACAACAAATATTTGATTAATATGAACAAATCATTCTACCACTATTAACAAACCATTTGCTCACTATAAACAAACCATCCGTACAAGCTGTTTAGCAATACGTGACAGGATACTTGTTTTCAGTTTACAAGTGAAGCAACCATATGTTTTTGCCCGTTTCTATTTACTTCTTCTCTCTCTCTCTCTCTCTCTCTCTCTCTCTCTCTCTCTCTCTCTCTCTCTCTCTCTCTCTTTCTCTCTTTCTCTCTGTCCCCTTTCTCACTCATTTTTTCTGTTTTTCTATTGGGTTGTCCGGGAAGTTCGTGCTGATTTTTAAAGGAAAGAAAAAGAGCAATAAATACTTGCCATTACATTCTTAATCAACCATATATGAACCATTTTGTTGCACAATGCGTCTCCATATTTCCTTTAACTATTCTCTAATGCGTCTCCATCTTTCCTTTAACCTATTCCCAGAATTGAGGCGGTTTCATGGCAAAGAATTCATCAAGGTATCTTTTTATGTCATCCAAGGAATTGAAATTTTTACCATTAAGACAATTTTGCAGAGACATGAATAAGTGGAAATCAGAAGGAGAAATATCTGGTGAATATGGAAGGTGGGGTAACACATCCCAGCCGAGCTGCAGCGATTTTTGTCTGGTCCCCAAAGAAACGTGCAGTCTTGCATTATCATGTTGGAAAACATCACCCTTCCTGTTGGCCAATTCTGGACATATCTCTTGAATTGCTGCTTTTAAATCGTCCAGTTGTGTGCAGTATTTCTCATAATTGTTACTTGGGAGAAGCTCGAAGTACAGAAATCCTTTCCAATCCCACCAGACACAAAGCAAGACTTTCTTAGGGAGAAGACTCGCTTTTGGAATGGCTAAGGGTGGGTCATGTTGCTTACTCCAGGATCGCTTTCTCTGAACATTTCAGTAGATAATCCATTTCCCATCACCTGTCACAATTTGCTTTAAAAAAGGCGCGTTTTGTATTTCGTCTATAAACGAATCACAGATGGAAATGCGATACAAAAGGTTCTTCTCACTCAACTCATGTGGTATCCAAACATCGTAGTGATTTGTGTACCCAAGCTTTACCAGGTGCTCGTGAACGACGAATTTTGATAGGTTGTGCAATGTAGATTATTCTGAATTAATGACTTGATTATCATGTGTAGTGGGTGGTCCACTTGATCGCTCTTTATCAATAAGGCTACAATCTCCAGCTCGGAACCTTGCGAACCACTTCCGCACAGTTCTTTCAGATAAAGAAACATCACCTTAAACTTCGCTTATTTCTTTGGTTGCTTGTGTGGCATTTTTTCCTTTTACTGAAAAAGAAAAGCATCAAGTACCGAAAAGGAACTTTCTTATGTTCCATTTTAAAGGGTTACAGAATTAACACAGTTTATAGGAACATAAACCTTCTTCCACGCAAAGATAGCTTAAACTGTGCTCTAAATGGAGGTGTAGTCAAATCCTATTTTACGGACTCAACATGTTCTAAAATACGTTGAAAAGTAAGCTACTATAAATCGGCACGAACTTTCCGGACAACCCAATATCTATCTACCTATCTATCTATCTATCTATCTATCTATCTATCTATCTATCTATCTATCTATCTATCTATCTAACTATCTATCTATTCATCTATCTATCTATTTGTCTGTCTCTCTTACTTTCTCTCTCTCTCTCTCTATCTATCTATCTACTTATTTGTCTGTCTGTCTATTTATCTGTCTATGCATGTATACATGAGTTCATGCATGTAAATATTCTGCGTGCGTTTATTCACTCTGAAGAGGGACTTTTGCCCGAAGCGTTATATTTTCCATTCTACGTGAGTATTCACTTTTAAGCCGTCGACTTTCATGGATTAACTTTTGTCATTTCATCCCCTTCCATCAGTTTCCTTAGTTCGAAACCTTACCTTATTCATCACGTTTAGTAAGCACCTCAGATTTTTTCGAAGTAGCTTCCTTGAAGACTTAAATTTCTTGTTGTCGCCACGAAAAACACAGTTTTATTCAAATTTATTAAATCTTTTTCTGAAGCAGATAAAAATTATTGGCTTCTATATGATCACTTCAAAATGTAAAATCATTTCTGATCTTTTCAAAACATCTCAAAGCATCTCAGTTGTTAAGATTCGGGTTCAACAAGCAAAATTATAGGTTTTGATGACAAAAATCATATTTTATGCATGTTCCCTCCCTAGAAAAACGTGTTGTGATTTTGTAGTCACAGATCACCTCTGAGTGAGCACACCAATGATGAAAATCCTGCCAATCGGGACCGATTCCTCATCTTATTTATGGTGTATCTATGACAATATTATCTTTTCTAACCAATCACGCCCGTTCATTTAAGCTAGCGTTAATTGGTAATTATTGTAGCACTATTAATTACTAAATCACTATTATAAATGCTAAACATTTGCAGTGGATTAATTATGGCAGGTGCTAAGACACAGATGTGCGACGAAAATGTTGACAATTCATGAAATAAAATATAAATGAATGTGACAACTATTTTTGCCTTTGGTTAGATTACCAAAATGGGTTGCTTTCGCGATGCAACTAATATGTGTTTGTGTTATGTATGTATGTGTGTGTATATATATATATGTATGTATGTATGTATGTATGTATGTATGTATGTGTGCGTTTGTTTGTGTTTGTGTGTGTGTGTGTGTGTTGAATGTCCCACCGTTTGTTTCTATCGATTCCTTGCGAAAAATGTAATTATGGTCTAAATGGTCTGCATGTGTGTTGTGTTCTGTGTGTGTATGTATGTGTGTCAGTCTTTGAGCGTGCGTGTGTGTGTGCATGTGTGTGCATGTGTGTGCATGTTAGTGTGTGTGTAATTGTTGGTGCTGTTCGTTGTCAATGATTAACACAAGACAACACAATTCTAACAATAAAGAAGAAAAAAAGCAATCCCTTTCCATTTATCACGAGAGAAATATCGAAAGACTTTTCGTTTTTTCTTCCAAGGACATCCCACGAGGCTACAAGAGTCACATAATAATAATCCGCTTAACAACTGGACGAGTTTTTCTCTCTCAGCGGATTTGGATGCTGAGAATCTAAAATAAAAGAATGATTGGTCGCAAAGGAATTATAAACAAAACGGCTGAAGTTGAGTGTCAATTGATGTTTCTGTTGAAAGTTTAACCAGTCATTTTTATAGCCATTGCTTTGTAATAGAACTGGAGTATCTCTGATGACCGTGTCTTTGGAGTCATTTGCGTCACATTTTTCGTAAAAGCACCAATTAATTCGTGTCGAAAATCTCCGTATAGCTCCCTACGGTATAGAAATCTTTTCTTTATTATGTTGAACATGTAGAAAATGTTATAAATGAAAGGTGTAATAGGTCTTGGGGGACCATTTGTGGAACGGTATTGATAGATATTGTTATACAAATAAATCTTATAATAATTCTGCTTGTCATTGCGTTACTTAGCCCGTCGGGTAACGCTTTCTTGTGATGGAGGAAAAGAAGGAGAAAAGAGAGAGATAGAAGCATCCCTGACGTGAAGTAGAGGGAATGTAATTGTAACGCTTCACGTGAATAGTTGAAAGAAAAGATAGGAGACAGAAAAAGGAGAAAGAAAAAGATAGTGCGAAGAGTGAGACAGAAAGAGAGAGAAAAAGAGGGAGAGAGAAGCGTCCATGGCGAGAACGTAGGGGGAACGT
The DNA here is from genome assembly GCF_006345805.1 of Octopus sinensis. Lineage (NCBI taxonomy): Eukaryota > Metazoa > Mollusca > Cephalopoda > Octopoda > Octopodidae > Octopus > Octopus sinensis. The sequence continues at coordinate 52,609,239 of NC_042999.1, read as the reverse complement.
AATATTAAGATAGTCGAAGGTAGGGGAGGAGAGTAAAAAAATAATTTTAGTAGAGGGGTGATGTTCTGATGGTGAGGTTAAAGAAAGACAGAGAGCGAGGGGGGAGAAAAAAGAGGGAGAGTGAAATGATGATGATGGTGATGGTGGTGGTGGTGGTGGTGGTGATGTCGGTGGTGGGGTGGTATTTGCGGTGGTAGTGGTGGTGTAGATGGAGGTGGTGGTTGTTGCGACTGGATAGTGAAAAGTGCATTTTTTAAATTGAACTAAGTTTTTTTATATCACCCATCACTTAACGCATTCATATAAGTGCAATTCCATGACTTTTAACTGAAGTTTGTATCATATGTACGGGATTTTCTTTCTTTATAAGAAAAATGGAAAAAAGAAAGTGAATATATATTTTATGAGTGTTGTGTATTGAGTCTATGAAATTGTGCATAAAGTATATAAAGTGTATATATAAAGTGCATTAAGTAATCATCTGATACCAATTTCTTTCACTTTTCAATGAATAGATGAGCGACTATCTTTCCAGACAGGCACAACACAGGCGACGCTTTCAGGCTTTTTGGATAAAGATTTCAGAAATCATCATCATTCTACCAACCTATGGTTGGTCGGAACTCCACTGACAATTCCTTCTCACACTACATGGTCCTGCATTGGCTCTGTTCAGATCTCTAATATCCAGCCTTGAGTCCCGAGATATAGTATCTGGAAATGTGAGTTTCCTGGAGAAAACACTTCCAGAGGGATGCCATAGGAACAGGAATAAGATAACCTCTTTCTCTGCTTGATGACAGAGGCCAGCAAATTGTAGCCGTTTCTTTGGTATCAGATTTCTGTATATGTTACTAAGTGTTGGGTGTGATCTCCAACTGATGCTCTGTATCGTCCTGAGCAGGTTGGTATATGTTCCATCGCGCTGTTTTTCTAAGAGAGCCGATATGGTCCAGGTCTGTGATCCATTGTGAAGGATCGGCTCAATCAGTGATCTAAATATTCTAACTTCAGAAATAACCCAATAGTTTTACCATTAATTCCGTGAAATATTCACAGGTTCAGTTAGTATGTAATATTTCTCGAACGATAGACTTATACAATGATATATCTTCTTCATATAAACAATTTATTTCTTTGAAATCCAAGACGACATCTTATTCTTTGATAGACATGTTATTCTCTAATCACTCCATAGTTATCATTTCACTTCAAAACTTACTTCAACATCGTGTTTCATTTTCGCATCATTTGCCGTTTCTCTACTTTACTCTTTATAAAACCTTTATGGGTTTCGTTTCATTTTGTCGGTGCCACAGATTTGAAAGTAATGTCTGTAGAAATTCAATCCCATAATCATTAGTAAGAAATAACAAATCCAGTCAGACTTACTCCGCCCTCACTGTATACCAACGTTTAAAAGCTAAACAAAGAACTGTCAACCTAATGTATGTATGTACGTATATTTGTGTGAGTGTGTGTGTGTGTGTTCGGTGTGGGTGTGCGTGTGTGTGTGTGTGTGTGCGTGTAGGAAATTCTGAGGATAAACAAATCAAATATATTAAATATAACGAAACGACTTGGGTACGGATACAGTATATATATATATATGTGTATATATAGATATATATATATATATATATATATATATATATATAATATATATATATATATATATATATATATACATATATATATATGTATGTATGTATGTATGTATGTATGTATGTATGTATGTATGATGTATGTATGTGTATGTGTGTGCGTGTGTGTGTGTGCGTGTGTGTGAAGACATGCAAAACGAGAGAAAGCAAAGAGTAAAGGCTTTTCAGACGATGAATGGACGGGATGTCAGTCTGTCGCTAAATTACTCGTATATATATATATATATATGCACACACGCACTTATATAAATGCTTGTACTGTGAACTCAGTTTCACGCCACTGCGATCTTCCGGAGGGACGGTTTCACTGGTTCACAACTTGAATTGCAAGACAGCCAATAAGTTTCAATAAAAAATAAACATATTGTTACATGTGCTTAGTATTCCTATGTCATTCTTCCAACATAATCCAACGTTAGTCTATACACTCAAACACGTGCTAACATGCCAGAGCGGTGGAATAGTATTCATTTTCTATCTGAGAGATCCAACCAGACAAATTGCACTGATTTGATTCCTCACAATCGGTCAAATATGCACCAGTCCAAAAGTGGTTCATTGATTCAAATATATTTTATATCTATGTCTTACATACTGGTTAATGTTGGATGAAGGTGAAACGACTTCGTAGCGGCAGCCATCAATAGGTATTTAGCACAACTGAATTTAAAAGAGGGGAAATACTTATCAGCATGCGTGACAACTACTTTCAAACTTTAGACTAAAATTATCTCATGTATTTGATGCCCCAGCAATAAAGATCTTGCTTTAAGAAGCTGCCCTGTATAATAATTATGTTTGGTCAAGAATAACAGCTTCGTAATTTAAAGAGAAGAAGGGTTGTGGTGCTCATGTCTGCATTGAGGGGATTAATGCTCCAAGTTAAAAGATACGGCTTCAGCCGGGAATTCATATCCATCATCTTCATTTCCGTTCCTGCTTGCCAACCACTCATATCTAACGCTACAGCACTTACGCAATACAGAACCAAATTGCCATTTCAATGTAATTAGATGAAGAGTTTCTGTATGGTCTTCTTGTTAGTCAACAATGTCACTGATGGCTATCATTTTCTGAGAATTTATTAAGTTATAAAGAAATTGAAATCAAATTAAGTGTGAAATCTGAAGTTTATGGTAAAAACATTATATTTAACGAGCAGTCCTGGCAACATTACATTGTTGCTCACACTACTAGAAGTAATAGTCAAACTTCTCTACATTCTTGGCAAAAATGAAGGACCCATTTGATTGTGTATCCCTACAAAATCTTACGGTGGTGTATGGAGAGCCTCTGTACTTAATCACAGGTGATATGTAGCTGAGCAACGTAAACTGTCTATCAGAGGGACGATTCATGCTGGATGACAGATGGTAGACTTAAATCTTGAACACCACCGCCTGGTCTCTCTTGGGTATCATAAGCCGAATGCACACAGTTACAATTCATTAACCGAATGCGCACTGTTTAAATTCATTAGCCGAATGCACACTGTTACAATGCATGATTCGATCATGAAATTAACTGCCACCCTTCGTTCGACTAATCATGACTTCCCGTCAACGAAGGAGACAAAATTTTTGCAATTCTCTTAAGAAGAGGACAGAGATATTTATACTTGCATTTTTTAATTATCATTGAGATCTCAAAGGAGAAGAGCATAAACTTGTACGTTAAGAAAGCGGACACAATTCATGGCGACCATTCAAGGAAGAGGGCCGAGTTCTTGTACTTTTTTCCCTCCTAATCATGTCGACCCTTAAAGAAGGAAAACACAGTCCATGTATTTCCTTCTCTTATTAAATCAATCATCAACAAACAGTAATATTGATTTCAAATTTTGGCTCCAAGTCAACGATTTCTGGGGAAGGGATAGGTCGATAACTGGTACTTATTTTATCTGCTCCGAGAGGAAGAAAGGTAAGATCAACCTCAGTGAAATTTGAACTCAGAACGCAAAGATGGACGAAATACCAGCAAGCATTTTGCTTGGCCTACAAATGATTGTGCCAGCTTGCTGCCTTAACAGAAACAACAATATTAACGTGACAAGTCATGCACTGTTACAGCAAATTCCTTTCCACCAAAGTCAGAATAACTTTTCATCCAAATAAAAACTACATATCAGTCATTATGGACACATAAACACACATACACACACACACACAAATGTACATACACATATGCACGCATACAATTACACATACGAAACACACGTATGTACACACTTATGCAATGTACACACTCACTCACACAATACTATGCTTCCATACGAATACACACACATTCCGATAACATTCAATTACACTCTTGACTATTTACAAACGATACTAAGATCGATATAATTGATAATTATCCTTCAAGATGGTGCCCCTGCACAGCCGCAGTCTTAAGAATGAAAGTAAAACATTGAAAGAAACTGTCAAGTATTACTTGATATCGGTATCAGCAGGACCAGACACTGGTACAATCTCGAAAATCTCACCTTTCTCCGGTGAAATATCCAAGGTTAAAAGAAGAGAGGATGGTTTTCGGTACATAATTGGTTCTTAATGTTATCAGCATGGAATGACTCAAAGAAAAGCTGTCTCTGGCGCCAGAATTTTACCTCAGGTCGTAGAGAGATCGGTCAAATACTGCAACTCATTTCTGACGATGGATTACCACACATGCATGCGCGTGTATATGTGCAACCCCTTCCCCTATGCACCTGTCTACATATGCAACTATATGCATGAGAATACATACATAAAACATACAAATCTATACATACATAAATACATGCATACATACATACATACATACATGCATGCATACATACACATGGGATATGCAGCACACTGCCTAAATACCAATCTTGAGAAATTATGCTCCTCAAAACCAGAAAGGAGACAGCTAATGCGAAGACTACAGATCCAATCTATCACTGAAGCTGTAAAAATCTGTAAGACTTACCAGAAATTTATCATTTATATATATATATGAGCATGTCTGGATATGTAACTATATGCATGAGAAGACATACAGAAAACATACACATCTGCACATATACATATATACACACACACATACATACATGCATACATACATACATGCATACATACATACATACATACATACATACATACATACATACATACATACATACGTATATACGTACATACATACATACATACATACATACATACATACATACATACATACATACATACATACATACAAACAAATCTACCCTGTTGATGTTCTTGAAATTCCAATGAAGGAGCCTTAGAAACTGGCTCTTACTCAATTGGCAGGAAATCTTGAAATAAAAACTGAATAATGTGATACGTCCTCCATATCGACGCTGTGTTACTTTTTCTACATTACTAAAATCCAATGATGTTACAAAGGAATCATCTCTCTGACGGTCTGTGAATGAGACATCATTACATGATTTGCATTGCGTAACTATGCATTAACTTGTTTTAACGAAACGTACATTAAGAAGGTGTAATTAAATACCTTATAAGCAATCTCTCCTGTTCTAATTTATTTTACACATCCACACACATACACAAACACACACACACACACACACACACGCACACACACACACACTTATAAAGATATTGCGTGATGCTATTTTACCATCCCAATACTGATAACCTGTGGCCTGGACTCAGTTTTCTCTCGGATACAGAGAAACATATAAATCACTTGTAACACAATACAATCTCCAGTCGTTCTATTTACCATTTCCTCTCATGGCAAACTTTGTTCTCTGGACCTTGTATCTCTTACACACAGAGGCTCGCACCTCCATCTCCCACACAGTTCTCTCAACGGAATCTCTGTATGAATATACCTACACTTAACGTCACTAGACCTCTGCTGCGCCAGTATTTCTCGCTCGTAGAACCACATAGTCAGGCAACACGCTTTCATACACTCCTCTATATACATATACACTGATATGCATCGACAACACATCCATTCATAATCGTACAATGCTCACGCTGATACACATCAGAGCTACACATACACGCACACACGCACACACACACACGCATACACACGCACAGATACACACACTCAATGGCACACGTGGTTACACAGGCTTCAATGGACGCATACCTACAGACACAAGTAGACAGACCCGAACGCCTGCTTCCATCACTCTGCACACGTCTCTTCCCCTTATCTCAATGCTAGCAGCAGAATTATTGGGAGAAAAAACTATCTCGACGCATTATAACTCTTATTGCTTATCTCCACCTAAAAGTATAAAAGTATCAATTTCTAGAAGTACCAGGGGGTGGGGGAGACCTGAGTGAGAACTAGCATGGGAATCAGGGTGGGGACCCCAGGATTTTCTTAAAGCAAAGTTAAAAGCTCTCTTCAGCCTAAATGTCCTATTTTACATTGTACAATAAATACGGTCTCTATATCAGACTCATGCATATAGCCAGGTGTTACAAAATAGTCTACTTATAGAGGAAAAAGTATATATATATATATATAAAAGTACAAATAAAGAATAAAAACAGGACACACACACACACACATATATATTATATATATATATATATATATATGGTGTGTGTGTGTGTGTGTGTGTGTGTCCTGTTTTTATTCTTTATTTTTCTTCATTTGTATTGCTTTCACGTCCTGTTCTTGTCACTTTTTTACCCCTCTGCAAAAGAATTTTATTTAATTCATTTTGCAGGAAGGATTGCTTCGGCCGGATCGTGTTCTGCCCTTACCTTCGAAACACGCATTGAGTCGAAACAGGGGCAGCTGATGAAGGGGAATATTCCTTGTATTGTTTGTCTTGTACTCTATTTATTCGTTGTTAAAAAAAGTTCGTTGCCTTGTTTGATTTTATGTTCTGGTTTCTCGTTGTTTTCTACGTTTATTTGTGGTGTCCTGTACTCATATATGCATATATATATACATATAGATGTAGGTATGTACATATATGTATTTATGTATGCATATGTTTTATTTATTAAATTGTTATTATATATATATACATATATATATATATATTATATATATATATTATATATATATATATATATATATATATATGCATGCGTGGCCGTGTAGTGAGGATTTTGCTTCCCAGGTATATGGTTTCGTGTTCAGTCCCACGGCGTAGAATCTTGGCAACTCTCTACTAAATAATCGGCCGACCACAGCCTTCAGAGTGTGGAAGTCGGAAACTGAAAGAACCCCGTCATACACACACACGCACAAATGTGGGTATGCAGGGTGTGTGTGTGTGTGTGTGTGTGTGTTGTGTGTGTGTGTGTGTCCTGTTTTTATTCTTTATTTTTCTTCATTTGTATTGCTTTCACGTCCTGTTCTTGTCACTTTTTTACCCCTCTGCAAAAGAATTTTATTTAATTCATTTTGCAGGAAGGATTGCTTCGGCCGGATCGTGTTCTGCCCTTACCTTCGAAACACGCATTGAGTCGAAACAGGGGCAGCTGATGAAGGGGAATATTCCTTGTATTGTTTGTCTTGTACTCTATTTATTCGTTGTTAAAAAAAGTTCGTTGCCTTGTTTGATTTTATGTTCTGGTTTCTCGTTGTTTTCTACGTTTATTTGTGGTGTCCTGTACTCATATATGCATATATATATACATATAGATGTAGGTATGTACATATATGTATTTATGTATGCATATGTTTTATTTATTAAATTGTTATTATATATATATACATATATATATATATATATATTATATATATATATATATCTATATATATATATATATATATATGCATGCGTGGCCGTGTAGTGAGGATTTTGCTTCCCAGGTATATGGTTTCGTGTTCAGTCCCACGGCGTAGAATCTTGGCAACTCTCTACTAAATAATCGGCCGACCACAGCCTTCAGAGTGTGGAAGTCGGAAACTGAAAGAACCCCGTCATACACACACACGCACAAATGTGGGTATGCAGGGTGTGTGTGTGTGTGTGTGTGTGTGTATGTGCGTGTGCGTGTGTGCGACTTTGTGTTTGTGTTTATCCACCCACCCACCCCCGCATAACAGTTGATGTTGTGTTTGCTTCCTCGTAAAATTGGTTGTTTGGCAAAAAAGAGAATAAAATGTATAAATACCAGGCTTTAATAATAATAATATATAATAATAATAATATAATAATAATAATAATAATAACAATAATAATAATAATAATAATTGCCCTGATGCAGTACCAGGCAGTGGCTCTCATGGCTTCTGATCTTAACTGATTGGAAGTGTTATCATGTACGTTGTTTTGTCTTGGTATAAAAGATGGGCTACAGCAAATATTCTGCTCAATACCACAGATTTGCTTGTCAGTTCATTGACCTTAACTAGTTGAGCATGTCTCTTAGTGGCTGACGATATGTGCATCTCTGATCACGAGCAGAAGTAGTGGGGGAGCATCATAGCCATGTGTTGAGAGGGATTCTTTGGGGTTTGAATATTTCACCTCTGGAAACATGGGTGGTTCTTTCAACATCCTTAAACAACCCTTATTCAGGGACCTTTTGAGCAGGATGGGCTACTCAACCTCAAGAAATTTCTAACTGGGCCCCACCTGCAAGGTCATGTGCTGTTTATCTTGATATGAGATCACCATGTCGCGCACATATGGTTGTGATGCATGTGCCTGGTGTACCCTTATCAGACGGATAGTCATGATGGGTATATTGAGCTTCGTATATTTTACCCCAGTGTCACTTTGATGGCATGAACTGCTCTCTCACTCAATAATAATAATAATAATAATAATAATAATAATAATAATAATAATAATAATAATAATAATGATGATGATGATGATGATGATGATAGTAATAATAATAATAATAATAATAATAATAATAATAATAATAATAATAATAATAATAATAATAATAATAATAATAATAATATATTTCTTTACTACCCACAAGGGGCTAAACACAGAGAGGACAACCAAGGAAAGTCAAACGGATTAAGTCGATTACATCGACCCCACTGCGTGACTGGTACTTAATTTATCGACCCCGAAAGGATAACAGGCAAAGTCGACCTCGGCAGAATTTGAACCCAGAACGTAACGGCAGACGAAATACGGCTACGCATTTCGCCCGCTGTGCTAACGATTCTGCCAGGCCCTGATGCAGTGCCAGGCAGTGGCTCTCGTGGCTACTAATCTTAACTGATTGGAAGTATTATCATGTACGTTGTTTTGTCTTGGTATAAAAGATGGGCTACAGCAAATATTCTGCTCAATACCACAGATTTGCTTGTCAGTTCTTTGACCTTAACTAGTTGAGCATGTCCCTTAGTGGCTGACGATATGTGCATCTCTGATCACGAGCAGAAGTAGTGGGGGAGCATCATAGCCATGTGTTGAGAGGGATTCTTTGGGGTTTGAATAATTCACCTCTGGAAACATGGGTGGTTCTTTCAACATCCTTAAACAACCCTTATTCAGGGACTTTTCGGGCGAGATGGGCTACTCAACCTGAAGAAATTTCTAACTGGGCCCCACCTGCAAGGTCATGTGCTGTTTATCTTGATATGAGATCACCATGTCGCGCACATATGTTTGTGATGCATGTGCCTGGTGTACCCTTATCAGACGGGTAGTCATGATGGGTATATTGAGCTTCGTATATTTTACCCCAGTGTCACTTTGATGGCATGAACTGCTCTCTCACTCAATAATAATAATAATAATAATAATAATAATAATAATAATAATAATAATAATAATAATAAATGCCCTGATGCAGTGCCAGGCAGTGGCTCTCGTGGCTACTAATCTTAACTGATTGGAAGTATTATCATGTACATTGTTTTGTCTTGGTATAAAAGATGAGCTACAGCAAATGTTCTGCTCAATACCACAGATTTGCTTGTCAGTTCTTTGACCTTAACCAATTGATCATGTCCCTTAGTGGCTGACGATATGTGCATCTCTGATTACGAGCAGAAGTAGTGTGGGAGCATCATAGCCATGTGTTGAGAAGGATTCTTTGGGGGATTGAATAATTCACCTCTGGAAGCATGGGTGTTTTGTTCAACATCCTTAAATAACCCTTATTCAGGGACCTTTTGAGCGTGATGGGTTACTCGACCTGAAGAAAATTCTAACTGGGGCCCACCTGCAAGGTCAAGTGCTGTTATCCTTATATGAGATCACCATGTTGCGCACATATGGTTGTGATTCATGTGCCTAGTGTACCCTTATCAGACGGGTTGTCCTGATGGGTATACTAGACTTCGTATATCTTACCCCAGTGTCAATTTGATTGCATGCACTGCTCTCTCACTCATTAATAATAATAATAATAATAATAATAATAATAATAATAATAATAATAATAATAATAATAATAATAATAATAAATACTGAGCTCAATGCGTTCGACTAAAATTCTTCAAGGCAGAACCACAGCATGGCCGCAATCAAATGAGTGAGACGAGTAGAAGATAAAGATATATTGAAAATATGATGTTAGTCGTCTGTTGTTGACATCGGAACTGGGCCGTTTATATTCTTTCACTTCACGATCTGCATTGGACCGTTTTATTCTTAATTAGTGTTTGTTGTGGCCGGGACAAAAGCCATATTTGTGTCGGTGTTTGTGCCTGTGCAAGATGTCTGATTACATGTGTGCGCGGATATATGGAAGTGTCTGTGCGCGATGCTATTGTATAGGTTTGTTGACATATATGAATACTTCTATCTTCATGAAGTGAGTGACGAATAAAGCAGCTTGATACTACCACTCTCTTGTCATGTTAGTAGCTCAGCTAACAGCAAGGTGAGCTGAGGTGTTTGTGATTTCAACAGGTTTGAGACAAGATTCTGCATGTCTCGGCTCTGTTAGTCTTCAGGTTGGACGTTTCTGCTATAAGGTCTCTCAGAGTTACCTGTAACACGGATATGGGGTGGCAAACGAGAGGTCAACATCGTTAAGGAAATACCGTGGAGATTAGTGGAGGGATAACAGGTGAGAGAGACAGAGACGGGCAGACAAAATAAGGCGGCGAGCTGGCAGAATCGTTAGCACGCCGGGCGAAATGCGTAGCCGTATTTCGTCTGCCGCTACGGTCTGAATTCGGTTAATATAGGGCGTTACGATTATCAGAAAATCAAAAAAAAAATGTGTGTAATAGGTGTAAAACAACTTCCTATGAACGAATATGAAAAAAACAATTCGCGCACGCGAAAAGGGGTGGGGGAGAGGCCTCGGAAAATTCACATCGGGAAGTTCCGAAAGCGTCTGAGGAGCTGACCCGGGCACCAAAACAAAAAAAAATAGTGTAATATGTGTAAAACAACTTGCTCTAAACGAATATGACAAAAAAATGCGCTCTCGCGAAAGAGGGGTGGGGGAGAGGCCTCGGAAAATTTATATCGGGAATTTCCGAAAGCGTCTGAACCGGGCACAAAAACAAAAACAAAAACAGCGTAATAGGTGTAAAACAACTTGCTCTAAACGACTATCATGAAAAAGATGCGCGCTCGCGAAAGGGGGGTGGGGGAGAGGCTTCGGAAATTTCACATCTTCAGTCCACGGCCTTTAAACTAAGAAAAAATAGTGTAATTGGTGTAAAACTACTTGTTCTAAACGAATATCAAGAACACACACTCACACATGAATCATAAACTCCGTATTTTTGTACATATTTCGCAAAAAAAATAAATAAATAAAGAGAAGAAATTCTGGAAAAAGTGAAGAAATGTTGGATCTCATTCCTTGGTTAAAGCTATTTTAAACATTAAATTTATGCTTTTCTTTGAAATAGTTCAGATATATGCAATTCTTCTCACTTATTAAGATGCATTTATCAGAAAAAAAAGAGACAGAAAAAATTATTATTTTGTGTCAATCCTTCCCTAATTATCCTTTATTAATTAGTTTTGGCGTATATTTTTTCCCAAACTTATTTTTTCACCTTTACAACACTGTTTAGTAAAGCAATTAATTATCTTTATAATTTGCATATTTGACTTATTAATCAAAATTCTCTAGATGTAATATATACTAAGTAATGCATCCTTCATTTATGTGTTCCGTTCTGTATTATGCATGCGTGACTATTTGTATGTAAGTGTGTTTAACTGTGCACATGAATGTGAATATTAAAGAACATATTTATTTACTATGTTTGTTATTTTCAGAACAAATAAATCTTTTGGCTGTTATGTTATTGATGTTATTATTATTGCTAGTTAAAGGGTTGGTGACTTGGCTGAATATTTTGAGTCTTGTAGTATGTAGTTGTGTTAGTCAATATTCTGAGTTCAAATCCAACTCATTTCTTTATCATCATTATCGATGGACCACTCAAAGAGGTATGTATACATTATCATTTTCGTAACGTAATTTCTGTAGTATTTCAAGATGTTTCTGACACGTATTTTGATTCACATGGCGGAGATCCAACATTTCTTCACTTTTTCAGAATTTCTTCTCTTTATTTATTTTTTTTTTTGCGAAATATGTACAAAAATACGGAGTTTATGATTCATGTGTGAGTGTGTGTTCTTGATACTCGTTTAGAACAAGTAGTTTTACACCAATTACACTATTTTTTCTTAGTTTAAAGGCCGTGGACTGAAGATGTGAAATTCCGAAGCCTCTCCCCCACCCCCCTTTCGCGAGCGCGCATTTTTTTCATGATAGTCGTTTAGAGCAAGTTGTTTTACACATATTACACTATTTTTTTTTTGTTTTGGTGCCCGGGTCAGCTCCTCAGACGCTTTCGGAAATTCCCGATATAAATTTTCCGAGGCCTCTCCCCCACCCCTCTTTCGCGAGAGCGCATTTTTTTTGTCATATTCGTTTAGAGCAAGTTGTTTTACACATATTACACTATTTTTTTTTGTTTTGGTGCCCGGGTCAGCTCCTCAGACGCTTTCGGAACTTCCCGATGTGAATTTTCCGAGGCCTCTCCCCCACCCCCCTTTCGCGTGCGCGAATTCTTTTTTTCATATTCGTTCATAGGAAGTTGTTTTACACCTATTACACACATTTTTTTTTTGATTTTCTGATAATCGTAACGCCCTATATTAACCCTGAATTCAAATTCCGCCGAGGTCGACTTTGCCTTTCATCCTTTCGGGGGCGATAAATCAAGTACCAGTTACGCACTGGGGTCGATGTAATCGACTTAATCCCTTTGTCTGTCCTTGTTTGTCCCCTCTATGTTTAGCCCCTTGTGGGCAATAAAGAAATAAGAATAGTGTTTAGGTTGACTAAATCTTTAATACGCATCTTTCACCACACGCACACACACACACACAGATATTTGTAGCATTCAGCTTTGAGTTCATTGCATCTTACAGCAAAAAAAGACGTTAGCTCATGAAGTTCATAACATTTTTTTAAAAAATTCTGTTGTCATTTAATTACTGCTTACCGCTCTAGACTAGACTGAGGTTTTGTTCCGAAGCATAAGTATATTGAGATCTAACACCAGGTTATTAGTGTCGTTACATCATCACCCATCCTCTTTTACATTTGCTTTGTCCTTGCTCTTGGTCGACAAAGAAAGACGAAAATTAATATTATAATTATTTTTCTTCTTCTTCTTCTTCTTCTTCTTCTTCTTCTTCTTCTTCTTATTATTATTATTAGTATTATTATTATTATTATTATTATTATTATTATTATT
>NC_042999.1:52590917-52593417 GCF_006345805.1 Octopus sinensis | reverse complement strand
TCAAAAATGGAAACAAATCTCTTGCAGTGAACTATAGTCCGATTTCACTTATTTCTCATATCATTAAAGTATTTGAGAGGGTGGTGAGATCACAAATAACTCACTTCCACGAAGAAAACAATGTACTGAACTCCAACCAGCATGGTGTCCGTGATGGCAGGGACTGCCTGTAGCAGCTTCTGCACCATTTTGATGACATCTTAAAAGCTTTGGGAGAAAGCTCCAACACTGACGTCACATACCTCCATTTAGCAAGGCATTTGACTGAGTGAACCACAAAATCCTGCTGAAGGATCTGTCCAACACAGGAGTCCGTTGTAAGCTGCTGCAGTGGATAAAGTGTTTCCTGACGAACAGAACCCAACATGTTGTGTTTGTAGGAATCCGATCCAGCTCAGTTAAAGTCAGTAGTTGTGTCCCACAAGTTACTGTGTTGGGTCCACTCCTCTTCATTATCTACATCAATGACACAACAGACGTCGTCAAACATTCTACATTAAAAATCCTTGCAGATGATTCCAAACTCCAGAAAATCATAAACAGTATGGGAGATCGAACATGCCTTCAGTCGGATTTGTTTGCTATTGTCCAATGGGCGGGAAAAAATGTTATCTTCTAAATGAAGATAAGTTTAATTTGAATCGCTTTGGAAAAGAGGAAACTCTGAAATTACCATGTGCTCTTCCCTCGAGTAACTTCCTAGTGTCATCCAACAACACCAGAGACCTTGGAGTAATTGTTGATAACAATCTAAACTGGAGTTCCCACGTAAACAGCAAGGTTGACTTGGCACGCAAGATGTGCTCCTGGATTCTGAGAACTTTCCGGTCTAGAGATGCCAACACCATCATCCTTCTCTACTCTACTTTTGCCTGACCCCACCTGGAATACTGTTTCCCAGTGTGATCTCACCATACGAAGCAACTCATTATGAAAGTGGAAGCACTCCAGAGGTCAATAACAAGAAAGATAGACGGCATGACAGGCATTGACTATTGGGGTCAACTCAAAAAGCTCAATATCTACTTTCTCCATTGCAGCCGGGAGCGCTACATCAATATTGCACATCAATATTGCACAGATGATGTTGGCATCAATTTTAAAATCCATCCAAGACTTGGTCCCCGTGCTATCTGCCCACTAAAACAAAATCGAACTCAGGACACATAACATTATGTCACAAATTACTTTACCTCAACCGGTCCAACTCTCTTTAATACCATATCAAAATACGTCAAAACGGAAACGGATCCCATAAAATTCAGAGGTTCATTGGACAAATTTCTTCAAAAAATTTCGGACCAACCTCCTATACCCGGATATGTATCCAACAATAATAACACTTTTCTAGAGTGCGCCATGGTACCCCATTTATGACTAAAAGACTTCAACAGGTGGTGCTATTAAGTTAGACATTTCTGGGCCTATACTATCCGAAACCTATCAGACAGCAAGGGAAAAATTTTGCTATGGATCACTAACAGACCCGAACCATACTCATTGTTTTTCACCCCTAATCTGTGCAGACTAGATCGATTCCACGTTGATTCACCATTCCGATCAAACTTTTCGATAGATTTTATTGGAGTTATGTCCCTTGCTTTTCGTAATTTAGATTCAAATCCTCTTCAGAGCGTTTTGCTGCAAATTGCTTCGTTAAATTCAATCGACAAACGAAGCTAGAACGCATTCCTCGTGTATGCGTATATTTTATTTCAGGTTTTTCTGTAATGCCTTGCACATCTGTACATGCAATGTCGATAAACATTCGATCGCTACGAACAAATCATTGTGCAGGTTGATCAGAAAGGAACCGTGGTATACTCATCCGTCAACGACGCCAGGAGACTCCACTACGTCTGCATTTGTGTATGTATACGTAAATGTGTACGTAGGCGACTTTCAGCCCATGTGTGTAAGTGCGTTTGTATATATGTGTGTCTGCAGTTTTATTCAGAACACCATGGCCATCTCCAAGACAATACCGATTCCATAAGTTACATCCGACTCCACTCAACATCAACATATCAATCGTTGTTTACATGTTGTGCAACAGAAGAATTAGTATTAAATTGGTCGGGAGTAGGAGACGGAGGTTAGTGGTGTTGGTGGTAGTGGTGGTTGTGGTGGTGGTGGTAGTGGTGGTAGCGGCGGTGACGACAGCGGTTGAAGGTGGTGGTGGTGATGATGGTGGTTTTCGTGATGATGGCTGGAGATAGTGATGGTGCCGGTTGGAATTGTGGTGTTGTTGCTTGTGTTGGTGGTGGTGGTGGTAGTGGTGGTGAAGCTGATTGTAATGGTAGCGTATGGTATAATAACAACCACCACTGAAGTTGTTATTATTGTTCTTGTGGTAGTGTTGGGGTGGGGTGGGGTGGGGTGGGGTTGTATTATTGACTCTGTTGATGGAAATGGTGGAGATAGTGTTGCTTGTGGAGATGGTGTATGTTGTGGTGGTGCTGGCAAAGGTAGTGGTGGTGGTGGTGGTGGTGGTGGTGGT
>NC_042999.1:52565917-52580917 GCF_006345805.1 Octopus sinensis | reverse complement strand
ATTGGTTGTGTGTACATGGTCTCTTTTGTACACATGTGCGCTTATGTAAGAGCGTGGTTACACTCCAGGCATGTCTGTATGTATATAACACACACACACATATACATTGTGAATATGCTCCTTCTTGAAGAAACAAATCGTTATTCGTTGGAATATTGTGAAAATCGGTGCAACAAATCGATTCGATTTGGAAGATGCGATTTGCTTTGTTGTTGCTTTGGAAACTTTCAGTGTTGATATTTATAATAGTGACTTCATACGAAGTCGATTCTCAGACAAAAATCACTTCATTGCCAGCGGTAATTTAATACTAGACATTTGTAATGAAGAATTTCTGAATCAATAGGAAAAAAAAAAGACTTCAGACTTATATTACATTTCTCTGACAAAAGAAACATTGCAAAATTTTAACAAAAGACAATTTAGAAAATCTCTTATGACGGCTAAATTCGCACGACATTATTACAGCAACATACAATTGTATTCTCTTTAACAAACTTTTGTTTCACCGTTAAATGAATTTATAAAGAGTTTCTTTTGCTGTGTCACTGCCAAGCTGACACCTTATGTAGATCTTACATCGGATTAGCATATAATCCCTTCGAAATAAGGCTTACCCAGCATACGCAAACACACATGCATGCACACACAGAGACATACAAACACATACACACACAATGCACACAAGACTGTCTATAGCAATAGAAGAGCTAGAAAACAATGCTTAAAGGAGAGTGTCTGTATTACTTTTAGCTGGGAAATTATAATATTACACGCGTGCGGGCGTGTATGTGTGTGTACATGGACACACAGAGAAATACACACACATACACACGCAATACACACAGGACTGTCTATAGCAATAGAAGAACTAGAAAACAAAGCTTAAAGGAGAGTGTCTCTATTACTTTTAGCTGGGAAATTATAATGCTACACGCGTGCGGGCGTGTATGGTGTGTCTGTGTCCGTGTGTTAATAAACATCAACAATCTAAACGAATGTGAGCCCATGGCCCTGGCACACATTTCAAAATCGAAGATTTCGACGCGGTCATAGTTCTCTGACAGAGTTCAAAGTTGACGGACACAGGTAAGAAAAAAAAATAGAACGAAACGAAGAACTTGTAGTGACGCTATACAGCGGCGCGCGCGCGCACCGTCCATTTTCTATTTCGCGCGTGTTGGTGCCTTCACCAAGGCAGAGAGAGGAAGGGCCCTCTCGCGCATGCGCGAAGCACCGGAAGAAGAACCCTTTTGCCTACGTGGCAGTTAGCCGAGGCAAGGGGATCGTAGAACGTTTGACCACTAGCAGCAGTCAGCAGCGACTTGAGACATGGCTATCAAAGGTACAACACGTATATTCTCTCTGTCCGAATTTGATTCTAGCAGCAGCCTTTACCGAAAGCTTTTAACCAATTGTTGCAGACTACATCATCTTCCTTTCTCCGGACGCCATCTTTGACAAGTGTCGGTTTGCATTTGAACACTTTCTTATTTTACAGCGATAAGGTTCAGCTGAGACACATCTATACCAAAGGGATGCCAGATACACCAATTATCTGTTACCACATAAGAGAATAAAGTAGATATATATTATTTACGTCTGCGTCTTGTTGTTTCTGACTGGTAGAATCTGGATTATTAAAGCAACGGAAGGTGATTGCTTCTCGCACCCCCAAAAGGTCCAGAGAAGATATTCACACTTTCGTTACAAACTAATGGTGACATATGGAGAGATCATGCGGAAAAATGGTAGGATTAATGGTTAGGTGATATCTGGTATCTGGTATAAATACAATATTAGTTAAGTGCAGTGTGGCGTTGAGTGAGTAGAGGTGTTACGAGATATGTCAGCTCTGATGAGGAGAAAGCGCTGTAGTAACGGTAGAAAAGCTAGAGGGAGCAGAGAGTACATCAGTGGCCGAGAGTACATCAGTGGCCGAGAGTACATCAGTGGCCGAGAGATTTGAATGCGTTAGTAAATGACCACAATATAAAATGAAAAATTCTGTCCTTCTTCAAAGCTTAAGCAAACAACAATATGACACACCGCATCTACACACCTGGAAGATAGGAAATACTTGTCCGCGATTATTTCTCGTATAAAGTTGTTCGCATTTGATTCACCATAACTACACAATATTCAGATTAGGGAGCTGAATCGACTGTTCTTTGTTCTCTTTAGTTTATTCTTTAATTCTTTAATTCTTTTACTTGTTTCAGTCATTTGACTGCGGCTATGCTGGAGCATCGCCTTTAGTTGAACAAACCGACCTCGGCACTTATTCTTTATAAGCCTAGTACTTATTCTATCGGTCTCTTTTGCCGAACAGCTAATGTACGGGGATGAAAACCCACCAGCATGGTTGACAAGCGATACTGGGTGGGCGTGGGAGAAACACAGACACACATACATATACATACGACGGGCTTCTTTCAATTTCCGTGTACCAAATCCACTCACAAGGGTTTGGTCGGCCCGAGGCTATGGTAGAAGACACTTGCCCAAAGTGCCATGCAGTGGGACTGAACCCGGAAACATGTGGTAGGCAAGCAAATTACTACACAGCCACTCCTTGTACATCTTTCTCTCTCTCTCTTTTCCTCTCTCTCTTCTCTCTCTCTCTCTCTCTCTCTCTATATTCTATATATATATATATATATATATAATATCTATATATATATATATATATATATAATATATATATACTATAATATATATATATATATATGAAAAAACAAGTCAAAAATAGAAAATGCTAAAATAATTTTATAGTGAACATTTCAGTCCCGTTTTCGGTCATTTTGAGACCTTTTAACTGTAACGATTAAATAATTAAATTTAGAAAAATTAGAAGAAAAGTTTTTTTTAAAGATTATATTCTATAGTATGTGTTCAGATTTAAGTGGCATTCTGCCTTTCTCTGACTCCCTTGTTTGCACTTGTGTGTTGGAGGTCGTTGTGAGTTCTTGGTAGGGTAGTAGAGGAAGAAAGCTGGTGAGGAAAGGGGGTGGGAGAATCTGGGAGTGCCCTGATGGTTGTATTTTGAATGGTCAGTGGCGGCTGGCAGTCTCAGTTCAATTCAGGAGAATATTTATATTGACAGGCTTGTTTATAGAATTTGCGTAGGTGTTATACTAAAAAACATTAGTGACAAAGTTAATGGGTAGGAGGTGGAAAAGTAGAAGGAGAAGAAGAAGAAGAAGAAGAAGAAGAAGAAGAAGAAGAAGAAGAAGAAGAAGATGACGATGTTGATGATGATGATGATGAAGAAGAAGAAGAAGAAGAAGGAGAAGGAGAAGATGACGATGATGGTGATGGTGGTGATGATTATGACGACGATGATGATGATAATATGATGATGAAGAGAAGAGGAAGAAGAAGAAAAAAACAGAGAAGGGAGAATATGAATGGTTAAAGTAGTGAGGTGTTGTAGAAAATCACGCCAACGAAACCACATCGCATCAAAAAAGAATTCGTGATAGAAGGGGTTAAATTCATCCTGGAAAATAACTTCTTCGCCTTCAATGACAACTTCTACCGACAAAAATCGGGGACTGCGATGGGTTACACGAATGCCCCCTCCTTTGCCAACCTAGTCATAGGATATCTAGAGATCAGTCTGTATCGTAAGGTTCTAGAAAGATATGGCAGCCCTTTCTCCATCTACATAGAAAACAACTGGAAGATATATCTAGATGACTGTTTCATCCTTTGGCATAAAAATATAGAAAAACTCATAGAATTCCAGGAAATTTTAAACGGACTGGACGTAAACATCCAATTCACGATGGAATATAGCCAGCAACAACTCCCCTTCCTCGATATCCCCATTAAAAAAGCTAATAATATAATAGAAACAGACATATATTATAAGCCTACAGACTCTAAGCAATATCTTCCATTCAATTCATGCCACCCCAGACACACCAGGATGAATATCCCCTTCAACCTAGCAAAAAGGATATGCACTATAGTCTCGAACGCAAACACCAGAGACACACGACTACAAGAACTAAAAGATACCCTTATCACCAGGAACCCCACCTTCACTTATTGACAATGCATTCAACGTGCCCTTCAACTTAACATCAAGGAACTGAGACATCCCAAATCAAAGAAAAACTTACAACCAAAAGCCTTACCATACATCTCCACACACAACCCTCTCAATAACGAAGCCTTCGGCACCATCCTCCACAACATACCCCTCCTAAAAAAAGACCACAGAATGAACACAATCCTCCAAAACACACGATCATAAAAAGCAAGAGACAGCCTAAATCCATGAAAAGTCTCCTAACACAAGCCCGAATTCACTCTTCAACACAGAAGCCGACAGTAAAAAAATGTGGAAGACCCAATTGCGGGATATGCGACTATCTAATTGAGGGATCAGAGTTCTCCTTCAAACAGGGACAACACGGTTTACAGTGAAAAGCAACTTCACATGTGCTTCGGAGAACCTAATATACTCACTAACCTGCTCCGAGTGTGAAGAGCAGTACATAGGCCAAACAAAAATAGTTTGCGTAAACGAATGGCCCTGCACAGATCCCAGATAAAAATTCCCCAAAACAGAAAAATAGCTTTTAGCCAACACATAGATACTTGCGCCAACAAAAAAACACCAAGCTTCAGGATTTTCCCCCTCTACCAATTTAGGGACGATACAACCTCGAGACAACGAATAAGTAAAGAAACTCTCTTTATTGCAAAATACAGGCCACTTCTTAACGGGTCTACGACAAACAATTAATATACCTCAACTTTAGAATAAAAGAAATATTCACACACAAATATTACATTCCAAAGAATCCATTACTAATCACAGCTAAAATCACAGCTATAATCCATAACATACCAACTTCAAGTCATACAACACCTCACTACTTTACCCATTCATATTCTCCCTTCTCTGTTTTTTTTCTTCTTCTTCCTCTTCTTCTTCATCATCATCATTATCATCATCATCGTCGTCATAATCATCACCACCATCACCATCATCGTCATCTCTCTCCTTCTCCTTCTTCTTCTTCTTCTTCATCATCATCATCATCAACATCGTCATCTCTTCTTCTTCTTCTTCTTCTTCTTCTTCTTCTTCTTCTTCTTCTTCTTCTTCTCTTTCCTTCTCCTTCTACTTTTCCACCTCCTACCCCTTAACTTTGTCACTAATGTTTTTTAGTATAACACCTACGCAAATTCTATAAACAAGCCTGTCAATATAAATATTCTCCTGAATTGAACTGAGACTGCCAGCCGCCACTGACCATTCAAAATACAACCATCAGGGCACTCCCAGATTCTCCCACCCCCTTTCCTCACCAGCTTTCTTCCTCTACTACCCTACCAAGAACTCACAACGACCTCCAACACACAAGTGCAAACAAGGGAGTCAGAGAAAGGCAGAATGCCACTTAAATCTGAACACTACTATAGAAATATTCTTTAAAAAAAACTTTTCTTCTAATTTTTCTAAATTTAATTATTTAATCGTTACAGTTGAAAAGGTCTCAAAATGACCGAAACCGGGACTGAATGTTCACTATAAAATTATTTTAGCATTTTCTATTTTTGACTTGTTTTTTCATATATATAACTCGTGTGTTCCTTTTCAACCTTATACATATATATATATATATATATATCCTCAACATCAACCAACAACCCTATCGCCAACAAAAGCCACACCAACACTACACCCTCTTCATCGACAGCAGCAGCAGGAGGCACAATGGCCCAGTGGTTAGGGCAGCGGACTCGCGTCGGAGGCGTTGTGTGTGTTTATTGAGCGAAAACACCTAAAGCTCCACGAGGCTCCGCAGGGGGTGGTGGCGACCCCTGTTGCACTCTTTCGCTCCAACTTTCTCTCACTCTTTCTTCCTGTTTCTTGTTCCCGACTTCCTACGCAAACCGCTGAGCCTGGATGCGCATTCATCCATCCGTCGATGGTCTCGGTGTCGGGGGTTGACCTGCTTTCTCTTCTGCGGGTCTTACGAATAGCAAAGGACCACGATCGGACTTCTTCCCACTGCGAGCTCTGGGACGAAGACAGCTTCGCTCAGCACAACAGCAACAGCAGCAGCAGCATCACCAGCACCACTACCAGCATAACTATCAAACACGTCCCCCACTCCACTACGCTCTTCCACGATGCTAGCAACGGAACCATGGTTACGACGAATATACCATTGACGACCCCTCTACGAAAATAGCATTACCCACATGAAAGCGCAACACTAGCAACCTCAACAACATTACCACTCTGCTATTACACTACTAACAGCATAACCGGTTCACAACTGCAACGACACCACACTATCACAGCAAACACCACCACCACCACCAACAACAACAACAACAATAACAAAACACAAGCGGCAATAGCCTCGGTATGATATATTTATACACAACACTTATATATGCACCTTATATGTATATATACACAACGCTTATGTATTTGTAGTACACATGCACACACAAACACTCTCTTTCTTTCTTTCTTTCTCTCTCTCTCTTTCTCTCTCTCTTTCTCTCTCTCTCTTTCTATCTTTCTCTCTCTCACACACACACACCCACACACACACAGAAACACATGGCTCAGGTCGCTTCAGGCAGAACAGTGCTGAACAGAAACTGCATTCTTTAAGGGTGAAAAAATATGACAACATAATTACTAATTCGTTATAGCTGTCTTCCTTTCACAGCTACTGTGTCACACCCCACCCTTGTCTACTTCACACCCCATTATTGCACCCTCGCACCTTCTCTGCTATGATGTTTAGTTTGTTAACCCTCTACCTACTTTGCGCCTCTTTGTTCCTGTATGACAGACATCTGCTCATATATTTCACATGAAATGTCGCATTTTTAATAACTTGTTATTCGAGTCATTTAAAAACTCTATTATGTATACCTTGCATTTAATTTTCACGCTTTTTCTTTCCCCAAAATATTGGAATACAAAATTCATACGCACAGACCTTATGAAAATGATAACAACCAAACTATGTTGTGTGATTTTCTCGCATGGGTACAAACTGGGTCACTCGGCTAATGGTTTTGTTGACATCAGAAATGTTCAGAGATGGTTCAGCCTTGAAAATAAACCAAGGGGTAGGCCAACACCAGTTATTCGGCATGATGGATTAAATGTTTTGGGTGAACAAAATCCGAGAATAAAGGTTCGAAAACTTCATAAGAATTCCAAACATCGCACACAATTGTTATTGGACACCTGTAAGAAACTGGAAAAGTCAAGAAAACGGATAGGTTTGCTCCACATCAACTGAAAGGATTAAAAAAAAAAAACGCCTCGAAGTGTGATCCTTATTGCTTTCTCGACTGGAAAAAGACTATTTTTACATGAAATCATTACTTGTGATAAAAAATGGATACTTTTTGACAACAGCGGGAGAACAGGACAGTGGTTAGATGCAGGAGAGTCACCCAAACCCACCATTGCACCCTAAAATGTTAGTGGTCACTGTATAGGGGTCTGCAAAGGGAGTTATTCGCTATTCATTTTGCAACAAGGAAATACAGTAACAGCCACATCGTATTGCCAGGAAATTGATAGTATGCAAGAGAATTTGAAAAAGAAGCAACCCAGACCAGTGAATAGAGATGGCCCAGTTTTGCTCCACGACTATGCATGTCCTCACACTCCTCAAGCTACAGTCCAAAAGTTGCAAAGCCTGAATTATGAGATTTTGCAACATCCTTCATATTCCCCTGTCATCTCTCCTATTGATCATCACTTCTTTAAGCATTTTTACCTTTTCATAAGCAATAAAACATTCTCAATAATAAATCTCTGAACGAGGTATAAACAGTAACTGCACGACAATGTGAGGTATATTTGCCATCTCAATATGGCTAACCACTAAGGGTGGGTGTTACTGTAGCTTGAAGCCTCAGAGAACATCACCTCCAGCTGTATATAGGCACACTTTCTGTGCCCTATCGGTATTTGCAAAGGGAGGTCATCCTTCCCTCGTCAACCTAAGTGATACGCACGGGCTCGTTCAGAGATTTATTATTGCTTGTATACACTTTTTCAAGATCAGTGACGAAAAGTTACTGGAAAAAGGATATAAATATTTGCATTGGGAACTCCTTTCATCGAAAACCGGTGATTGTCGTACGCTGATGACGGTCAATACCCAGAAACTGCAGTCCGTGCGTATCACTTAGGTTGACGAGGGAAGGATGACCTCCCTTCTCAAATACCGATAGGGCACAGAAAGTGTGCCTATAGCCAGCTGGAGGAGATGTGCTCCTGGGGCTACAAGCTACAGTAACACCCACCCTTAGTGGTTAGCCATATTGAGATGGCAAATATACCTCACAATAAAACATTCGTAAATAGAGAAGAGATAATTGATGCATTCGGACGGTTTATCATAGCAAAAGACGAATTCTTTTTTAAGATGGAATATATGACAGACAAAACGTTGGGTAAACGTCATAGAGAACATAAATCATATTTTGACTAGATAAATCAGTTCTCTAACACTTCTGAAACATTTTATTGTTACCTTTCAGATACGACATTTCATGTGAAACAACCTAATATTTATAATATAATATTAATGGATGGTTAGTAGACCATCACCACCATCGCCAATACCACAGCCTCCAGGCCTTTTGTGTTGCAGACATCCAGGTCAGGTGTCTCCTCAGAGAAGAATATCCTCCCTTCTTTTCACAAATTATGACCCCCCCCCAAAAAAAAAGTCATCGCTGATGCACTACCGGTTCCGGCGAAGAGGATCTTTTTAAACAAATTTTTATCATTCTTTTTACTTAAAAAATGAATGTATGTGAATATGTTTCCATTCACTCACGCGCCTATATATTGCGGGAATAAACGTACATCGTATATACCTACCAGTCTGCGCCACAAACATACACACACACTTACACACACACATCCGAGCGACCACTTTTGCAAGTGTCCGAAAGAAATGGGTCACAACCCGAAATATAGCAACACAAAGTAAAACTGCAACAAGGATTTGTTATGTTTCCCTTTCCTTTTGTGTTAACGTAATACATTCTTGCATTGTTCCAGCCTTACATAACAAGCTCTTCAAAGTTATACGTTTACCACACAATGCTACACCAAAAGTATTTCCTATATCTATATAATATTATATCATATTATATATATAGGCGCAGGAGTGGCTGTGTGGTAAGTAGATTGCTACCAACCACATGGTTCCGGGTTCAATCCCACTGCGTGGCACCTTGAGCAAGTGTCTTTTATTATAGCCTCGGGCCGACCAAAGCCTTGTAAGTGGATTTGGTAGACGGAAGTTGAAAGAAACCCGTCGTATATATGTGTGTGTGTGTGTGTGTGTATGTATATGTTTGTGTATCTGTGTTTGCCCCCCCCAACATAGCTTGACAACCGATGCTGGTGTGTTTACGTCCCCGTCACTTAGCGGTTCGGCAAGAGAGAATAATTCCTGGGGTCTATTTGCTCGACTAAAAGCGGTGCTCCAGTATGGCCGCAGTCAAATGACTGAATCAGATTTCAAAATGTAACCACATGTGAAACGTTGGTGATTTTCTGCCTTTCGAATGGACTTTCCTATGTTTCTGAAGAAGTGCGTTGTTCGAAACGTTAAACCATCTGTATTTTCGTCCCTGAGCGTCTGCTAATACTTTACATGTACCACGTCCTAAGGTTGTTGTTTTTTTTTTTTTTGTTTTTCTTCTCCTCTTTTGGATTTCCTATATATATATATATATAATATATATATATATATATATATATATATTGAATTCAAATTACGATTAACGTAAACAAAGAAACAAAGTTTGCTTTAGAAGCGTTGAGATGTCTTAGAAAGTTAAAGAAGGGATTTTAAATTCTCAAACGCAGGATAATGCTAATAATATAGCCTGAACAGGATAAGCTACCCCTATTTTACAGAAAAGTGTTGGCGGCCGGCTGTATATATATATATATATACAATATACATATATTATATAAGTTGTATGTATATATATATATATATACAAAGTGAGAGAGAGGGGGGGGAGGAGTTATTAATAAAGGATTATGAAACAAAGTACACGATATATACAAAGTGAGAGAGAGAGAGGGGGGAGGAGTTATTAATAAAGGATTATGAAACAAAGTACGCGGACTTGCTGCACGGATAGGCGATAATATTTGCTAAGCTTTTTCACTTCAATCTATCAATCGACTGATTGAGTAAACGGAACTATGAAAGCACCTAAAATACACATGAGAAACGGCTGGAAGTCTATGGTGCAGAAATAAATAAATATACAAGGAACCTCCAGGATGAGGAAGAAAATGTCATTGTGTCATACAAGGGTAGAAAATGAGTCACATGACCAGCAGCTATCCAAAAATGTCAGTGAGGCACCAGATCCCCATGCCAGATTGCTAAAGTTATGTACGGTGCCATCTGCATGAAGTATTTCTCCAACAGTCATTTCCAATGCACACAATTACCAGAATTTATCCACATCTTTGAAAATAAGAAATATTTGTGGAACATTCTAATGAACATAGCAGCCTTGGGTAGGGTAAATAAGGCAAGGATTGTTGTATGGAACAAGGAGAAGAATTCATCCCTACGGCAGAGATCAGAGCCCGTGCAGATGCGGAAGTCTCCGGGAGAACTAAATAATAAACTTCCAGCTTTTATATCCAGGAGATAGATTCTCACTTGTCACTATTATAATGGATTAACTGAAATATGTAAAAACGCGTAAAAGTTTGCGAGCTCGATTTTCCGGCAGCCGTTGTGCTCTTGAGCATGTTACTCCAGTCCACTCAGCTGACAAAAAGTAGTTGTACCCACAATCCAAAGGGTTAGCCTTGTCACACTTTGTGTCATGCTGAATCTCCCTAAAGGTATGCGTGTCTGAGGAGTACTCAGCTACTTGCACGCTAATTTCAAGAGCCGGCTGTTCCATTAATTGAATTGACTCGAGCACTCGACGACATCAAAACCAATTTAACTTCATTATTTACATTATTTACATTATTTACATTATTTACATTCGACGGATATTTGTCCTCATCTTGTCTGTTGTTAACACAAAGTTTCGGCTGATATACCCTCCAGCCTTCTTCAGGTGTCTTGGGGAAATTTTGAACCTGGGTTCTCATTCATAAGGTATTTTTCGATGTTATTATTGTTAGTATTAGGTTCGAAATTTCCCCCAAGACACTTGAAGAAGGCTGAAGAGTATATCAGCAGAAACGTTGTGTTAAAAAAAAAAAAAGATGAGGACAAATATCCGTCGAATGGAAATAATGTAAATAATGTACATAATTCCTCATCTTTTAAATATAGAACTGCAATTTAACTTCGATCTGTAACCAACAGATTTACATAAAAATCGTAAAATGCTGGGGTTCTTTAAAAAAAACTCAAAGCAAACTGATTCACAATTCCAGGGTTTCTCCACTAGAGGTTCCCGGGTTGAACATGCACATAACCCACTTATCACCAGATCAAGATAAGTTATGAACAACGGTGCTCCAACCATGATCATTCCATAATATCTTCTGCCATAGCATATCGAGAATTACGTTGTCCAATATGTCTATCATTTGTTTAAGTTAAGGTGTGATTTTAAAGCGATATCACTGCTATTTCTAGCATGTCAAGCGACCACTAGGAGACTCCCCCCACCCAACTGTCATCACCCCATACACTACATCCCAGGCACGTGACAATAGAATAGGATGCACTAAACTGAAGACTATTTTAACTCATTAGGATTGTAATTAATTAACTAACCTTCGCCCACTCTCGTCCCCTCCCTCCCTCTTTCCCTCCCTCTTATAACCTTGTCTTTCTCTCCTACTCTCGCTGTTTTGTCCTCATTCTCTCTTTCTTTCTCTCTCTTTCTCTCTCCCTCTTTCTCTTTCGGTCTATGTCCCCCTCCCCACCGGCCATTTCCCCTCCGTAGGTTGACAGCTTTAGTTAATTCCTGTTAGTCTGCCGGCAGCAACGACAACAACAACACTTGCAGCCGTAGTAGCTGTGACAGCAGCAGCAGTAGTAGCAGCAGCAGCAGCACGACATAAACAATAAGTGTAGGAACAACAATAACAAGAACAACAACGGGATGTTCAACACTTCATACAATTATCACAGTCATTTACGGCAGAAACACCGACTACCACCACCACTGAAGTCATCATCATCACCATCATCATCACCATCATCATCATCATCACCATCATCAACAACAACCACTTCATCGTTAAAAAAAAGCGAACCGATTCGTTCATTAACACCAACGACTGGACGAAACAATAGAGCTTAGCAACAAACACTACCACCACCACCACCACCTCCACAACAACAACAACAACAATAGCAATAGCAGAACCAATGACAATATGCGCGACACCAGTAACAATAACACTAACAATACTGAAAGAATCTCTCCCTCACCGACCCCATTTTCCCACCAGGAGCACCACCAACGTCACCACCACTACCATTAACAACGCCATCTCCATCATCAACACCACCACCACCGACCACAACCTCAACACTAACAAAAACCAGCAGACTTGTCATTACAGCAGTCATTTACTGCAGAACACCGTTAAAAAACATCATTTAAGAATGTCACAGTAAAGCTAATATATCCATGACCTTCACTACAGAACAACAATAACAACAACAACATCAACAAACCAGGCTGAAATATCGACGAACCGTTGTTAAAAGTCTGAGAAACGCGGGGATACAGAAAATTTATTGAGAAATTAGAGTAAATTAGAGAAGGTAAGATTTTGTTTACTTTTTTTTGTTTTTTCGTTTTTGTTTTTCGTTGCTCGACTTCTCAGAGAAGTATAAAAACCACAACTCTGATATATTCACGCATAGGTACGCCTGTATAAACACACACACGCTCGCTCGCATGCGCAGAAAAATGGGTTAAACATTGACTACAGCTGTTTCAGACGAGCTTTTCGTTTATAAATAATTCATATATGTATGTATGCACGTATATACGCACAACGACCTCGAACCCTCAAGAGTAAATGAGAGAGACAGAGACAAGCAGAAATAAGGAAAATGCCCCTTGTATTTGAATACTGCGCACATATTCTTTTAAAACACCTTCCACGCTGCAATTGTTTTCGTTCCAGCACGCAATCTCAGATCAAATCACTTGCTATGCGAGTACATCTCCGTAACTTTTCATTTAATTTTACCAAAATTTAATTTCTTTCCATACTTACAGTTGAAGAAGTCTCAATGACTGAAACCAGTACTGAAATGTTTTTTTATAAAATTATTTAGCATTTTCTACCTGACTTTTTTTCCGTATATATATGTGTGTGTATATATATATATATATATATATATATATATATATATATATATATATATGTATATGTATACATGTATAAACACATATACGTATATATATATATGCGTGTGTGTGTGTATATATGTATTTATGTATATATGTATATAGGTAGGTATGTAGGTAGGTAGATAAGGAGGGAAGGAGGGAACGATGGAGTTAGGGAAGTATGAAATTATAAGGAAAATATTAGTGCTCAATACAACATTATGTTGGAAATGTGCCCATTCAAATAATTTGAGCTAATTACATTCCGAACTGCGTCTTCATTCGTACAGTCACCATGCATTTCAAAAGATTTGGATAAAATCGAATTACTGTAGTGAGTATAAGTATGATGGATTGTTGGCTGTTGTCTGTTATATAAAAGCTGGGTCCAATTTAAAATTCTCAACTAGGAATATATTCTTCTGTCGACAAATCTGAAATACATTATTTACATTATTTACACTATTTACATTTGATAGATATTTGTTCTCCTCTTGTTTGTTGTTAACACAATGTTTCGGCTGACATACCCTCCAGTCTCGTCTTTTCACGTTACTCCAATCAGCTGGTAAGAATGTGTTGTATCTGTAATCCAAAAAGCTCAGCCTTGTGTCACGCTGAATTTCCTTAAGAACTGCGTTAAGTGTCCACGTGTCTAAGGTGTACTCAGGAAACTTTTACGCTAAATTCAGATTAGGCTGTTTTGTTGGTTGTATCAATCGGAGGCTCATCGTTGTAACTGACGGTGAACCAAGCTATATACGCTGCTCTAATGTTCTATATAATCTTGCTAAGCGTGGTATCAACAATTGCCATAATACAATTTTCCTCTTGATAATATCTGTCCATCGGTATTTCGTCTGCGGTTACGTTCTGAGTTCAAATTCCGCCGAGGTCGACTTTGCCTTTTATCCTTTCAGGGTCGATAAATTAAGTACCAGTTACGCACTGGGGGCGATATAATTGACTTGATCCGTTTGTCTGTCCTTGTTTGTCTTCTCTGTGTTTAGCCCCTTGTGGCTTATAAAGAAACAGATATTTCGTCTGCCGTTACGTTCTGAGTTCAAATTCTGCCGAGGTGGACTTTGTCTTTCATCCTTTCGGGGTCTATTAAATAAGTACCAGTTACGCACTGGGGTCGATATAATCGACTTAATCCGTTTGTCTGTCCTTGTTTGTCCACTCTGTGTTTAGCCCCTTGTGGGTAGTAAAGAAATAAGTATTTCATCTGACGTTACGTTGTGAGTTCAAATTCCGCTGAGGTCGACTTTGCCTTTAATCCTTTCGGGATCGATTAAATAAGTACCAGTTACGCACTGGGGCCGTTGTAATAGACTTAATCCCTTTGTCTATCCTTGTTTGTCCCCTCTACAAAATCTTCAATACTAACACATTATAATAAACACGATGTTATGCCAAATAGGAAAGCAACAATAATATATATAATACAAACGGAAAATTCTTAAAACCAGAACTCTCCCCTCAGAACATTAAACGTGGAATCCTTCGGCAAGACACTTTACACTTCTAAATATCAATCTGTTGGCATTACATTATGAAAGGAACAGCCAATGAGTATATGTGTCATAGTAAAATTCTAAAACATCTCCTCAATGTTGATGA
>NC_042999.1:52554987-52565817 GCF_006345805.1 Octopus sinensis | reverse complement strand
GTGTCAGTCCTTTGAGCGTGCGTGTGTGTTGCATGTGTGTGCATGGTTTATTAGTGTGTGTGTGTAATTGTGGTGCTGTTCGTTGTCAATGATTAACACAAGACAACACAATTGTAACAATAAAGAAGAAAAAAAGCAATCCCTTTCCATTTATCACGAGAGAAATATCGAAAGACTTTTCGTTTTTTCTTCCAAGGACATCCCACGAGCTACAAGAGTCACATAATAATAATCCGCTTAACACTGGACGAGTTTTCTCTCTCAGCGGATTTGGATGCTGAGAAATCTAAAATAAAAGAATGATTGGTCGACAAAGGAATTATAAACAAACGGCTGAAGTTGAGTTCATTGATGTTTCTGTTTGAAAGTTTAACCAGTCTTTTAATAGCCCATTGCTTTGTAATAAACTGAGTATCTGATGATGACCGTGTCTTTGGAGTCATTTGCGTCACATTTTTCGTAAAAGCACCAATTAATTCGTGTCGAAAATCTCCGTATAGCTCCCTACGGTATAGAAATTTTCTTTATTATGTTGAACATGTGAAATGTTATAATGAAAGGTGTAATAGTCTTGGGGGACCATTTGTGGAACGGTATTGATAGATATTGTTATACAAAATAAATCTTATAATAATTCTGCTTGTCACTCTCTCTGCGTTAACTTTAGCCCGTCGGGTAACGCTTTCTTGTGATGGAGGAAAAGAGGGAGAAAAGAAGAGATAGAACATCCCTGACGTGAAGTAGAGGGAAGTAATTGTAACGCTCTCACGTGAATAGTTGAAAGAAAAGATAGAGAAAGAAAAGGAGAAAGAAAAAGATATTGCGAAGAGTGGCACATGAAAGAGAGAGAAAAGAGGGAGAGAGAAGCGTCCATGGCGAGAACGTAGGGGGAACGTAATATTAAGATAGTCGAAGGTAGGGGAGGAGAGTAAAAAAATAATTTTTTAGTAGAGGGGTGATGTTCTGATGGTGAGGTAAAGAAAGACAGAGAGCGAGGGGGAGAAAAGAGGGGAGAGTGAAATGATGATGATGGTGATGGTGGTGGTGGTGGTGGTGGTGATGTTGGTGGTGGGGGTGGTATTTGCGTGGTAGTGGTGGTGTAGATTTGAGGTGGTGGTTGTTCGACTGGATAGTGAAAAGTGCATTTTTTAATTGAACTAAGTTTTTTAATATCACCCATCACTTAACGCATTCATATAAGTGCAATTCCATGACTTTTAACTGAAGTTTGTATCATATGTACGGGATTTTCTTTCTTTATAAGAAAAATGGAAAAAAGAAAGTGAATATATATTTTATGAGTGTTTGTGTATTGAGTCTATGAAATTGTGCATAAGTATATAAAGTGTATATTAAAGTGCATTAAGTAATCATCTGATACCAATTTCTTTCACTTTTCAATGATAGATGAGCGACTATCTTTCCAGACAGGCACAACACAGGCGACGCTTTCAGGCTTTTTGGATAAAATTTCAGAAATCATCATCATTTACTCTACCAACCTATGGTTGGTCGGAACTCCACTGACAATTCCTTCTCACACTACATGGTCCTGCATTGGCTCTGTTTCAGATCTCTAATATCCAGCCTTGAGTCCCGAGTATATATCTGGAAATGTGGAGTTTCCTGGAGAAAACACTTCCAGAGGGAGGCCATAGGAACGGAATAAGATAACCTCTTTCTCTGCTTGATGACAGAGGCCAGCAATTGTAGCCGTTTCTTTGTATCAGATTTCTTATATGTACTAAGTGTTGGGTGTGATCTCCAATTGATGCTCTGTATCGTCCTGAGCAGGTTGGTATATGTTCCATCCGCGTGTTTTTCTAAGAGAGCCCGATAAGGTCCAGGTCTGTGATCCATTGTGAAGGATCGGCTCAATCAGTGATCTAAATATTCTAACTTCAGATAACCCAATAGTTTTTACCATTAATTCCGTGAAATATTCACAGGTTCAGTTAGTATGTAATATTTCTCGAACGATAGACTTTACAATGATATATCTTCTTCATATAAACAATTTTTTCTTTGAAATCCAAGACGATCTTATTCTTTGATAGACATGTTATTCTCTAATCACTCCATAGTTATCATTTCACTTCAAAACTTACTTCAACATCGTGTTTCATTTTCGCATCATTTGCCGTTTCTCTACTTTACTCTTTATAAAACCTTTATGGGTTTCGTTTCATTTTGTCGGTGCCACAGATTTGAAAGTAATGTCTGTAGAAATTCAATCCATAATCATTAGTAACAAATAACAAATCCAGTCAGAACTTACTCCGCCCTCACTGTATACCAACGTTTAAAAGCTAAACAAGAACTGTCAACCTAATGTATGTATGTACGTATATTTGTGTGAGTGTGTGTGGTGTGTTCGGTGTGGGTGTGCGTGTGTGTGTGTGGTGTGTGTGCGTGGTAGGAAATTATGAGGATAAACAATCAAATATATTAAATATAACGAACGACTTGGGTACGGAATCCAGTATATATATATATATGTGTATATATAGATATATATATATATATATATATATATATATATATATATATAATATATATATATCTATATATACATATATATATATGTATGTATGTATGTATGTATGTATGTATGTATGTATGTATGTATGTGATGTGTGTGCGTGTGTGTGTGTGCGTGTGTGTGAAGACATGCAAAACGAGAGAAAGCAAAGAGTAAAGGCTTTTCAGACGATGAATGGACGGGATGTCAGTCTGTCGCTAAATTACTCGTATATATATATATATATATGCACACACGCACTTATATAAATGCTTGTACTGTGAACTCAGTTTCACGCCACTGCGATCTTCCGGAGGGACGGTTTCACTGGTTCACAACTTGAATTGCAAGACAGCCAATAAGTTTCAATAAAAAATAAACATATTGTTACATGTGCTTAGTATTCCTATGTCATTCTTCCAACATAATCCAACGTTAGTCTATACACTCAAACACGTGCTAACATGCCAGAGCGGTGGAATAGTATTCATTTTCTATCTGAGAGATCCAACAGACAAATTGCACTGATTTGATTCCTCACAATCGGTCAAATATGCACCAGTCCAAAAGTGGTTCATTGATTCAAATATATTTTAATCTATGTCTTACATACTGGTTAATGTTGGATGAAGGTGAAACGACTTCGTAGCGGCAGCCATCAATAGGTATTTAGCACAACTGAATTTAAAAGAGGGGAATACTTATCAGCATGCGTGACAACTACTTTCAAAACTTTAGACTAAAATTATCTCATGTATTTGATGCCCCAGCAATAAAGCTCTTGCTTTAAGAAGCTGCCCTGTATATAATTATGTTTGGTCAAGAAAACAGCTTCGTAATTTAAAGAGAAGAAGGGTTGTGGTGCTCATGTCTGCATTGAGGGGATTAATGCTCCAAGTAAAAAGATACGGCTTCAGCCGGGAATTCATATCCATCATCTTCATTTCCGTTCCTGCTTGCCAACCACTCATATCTAACGCTACAGCACTTACGCAATACAGAACCAAATTGCCATTTCAATGTAATTAGATGAAGAGTTTCTGTATGGTCTTCTTGTTAGTCAACAATGTCACTGATGGCTATCATTTTCTGAGAATTTATTAAGTTGTAAAGAAATTGAAATCAAATTAGCAAGTGTGAAATCTGAAGTTTATGGTAAAAACATTATATTTAACGAGCAGTCCTGGCAACATTACATTGTTGCTCACACTACTAGAAGTAATAGTCAAACTTCTCTACATTCTTGGCAAAAATGAAGGACCCATTTGATTGTGTATCCCTACAAAATCTTACGGTGGTGTATGGAGAGCCTCTGTACTTAATCACAGGTGATATGTAGCTGAGCAACGTAAACTGTCTATCAGAGGGACGATTCATGCTGGATGACAGATGGTAGACTTAAATCTTGAACACCACCGCCTGGTCTCTCTTGGGTATCATAAGCCGAATGCACACAGTTACAATTCATTAACCGAATGCGCACTGTTTAAATTCATTAGCCGAATGCACACTGTTACAATGCATGATTCGATCATGAAATTAACTGCCACCCTTCGTTCGACTAATCATGACTTCCCGTCAACGAAGGAGACAAATTTTTGCAATTCTCTTAAGAAGAGGACAGAGATATTTATACTTGCATTTTTTAATTATCATTGAGATCTCAAGGAGAAGAGCATAAACTTGTACGTTAAGAAAGCGGACACAATTCATGGCGACCATTCAAGGAAGAGGGCCGAGTTCTTGTACTTGTTTCCCTCCTAATCATGTCGACCCTTAAAGAAGGAAAACACAGTCCATGTATTTCCTTCTCTTATTAAATCAATCATCAACAAACAGTAATATTGATTTCAAATTTTGGCTCCAAGTCAACGATTTCTGGGGAAGGGATAGGTCGATAACTGGTACTTATTTTATCTGCTCCGAGAGGAAGAAAGGTAAGATCAACCTCAGTGAAATTTGAACTCAGAACGCAAAGATGGACGAAATACCAGCAAGCATTTTGCTTGGCCTACAAATGATTGTGCCAGCTCGCTGCCTTAACAGAAACAACAATATTAACGTGACAAGTCATGCACTGTTACAGCAAATTCCCTTTCCACCAAAGTCAGAATAACTTTTCATCCAAATAAAAACTACATATCAGTCATTATGGACACATAAACACACATACACACACACACACAAACGTACATACACATATGCACGCATACAATTACACATACGAAACACACGTGTGTACACACTTATGCAATGTACACACTCACTCACACAATACTATGCTTCCATACGAATACACACACATTCCGATAACATTCAATTACACTCTTGACTATTTACAAACGATACTAAGATTGATATAATTGATAATTATCCTTCAAGATGGTGCCCCTGCACAGCCGCAGTCTTAAGAATGAAAGTAAAGCATTGAAAGAAACTGTCAAGTATTACTTGATATCGGTATCAGCAGGACCAGACACTGGTACAATCTCGAAAATCTCACCTTTCTCCGGTGAAATATCCAAGGTTAAAAGAAGAGAGGTTGGTTTTCGGTACATAATTGGTTCTTAATGTTATCAGCATGGAATGACTCAAAGAAAAGCTGTCTCTGGCGCCAGAATTTTACCTCAGGTCGTAGAGAGATCGGCCAAATACTGCAACTCATTTCTGACGATGGATTACCACATGCATGCGCGTGTATATGTGCAACCCCTTCCCCTATGCACCTGTCTACATATGCAACTATATGCATGAGAATACATACATAAAACATACAAATCTATACATACATAAATACATATACATACATACATACATACATGCATGCATACATACACATGGGATATGCAGCACACTGCCTAAATACCAATCTTGAGAAATTATGCTCCTCAAAACCAGAAAGGAGACAGCTAATGCGAAGACTACAGATCCAATCTATCACTGAAGCTGTAAAAATCTGTAAGACTTACCAGAAATTTATCATTTATATATATATATGAGCATGTCTGGATATGTAACTATATGCATGAGAAGACATACAGAAAACATACACATCTGCACATATACATATATACACACACATATATATACATGCATACATACATACATGCATACATACATACATACATACATACATACATACATACATACATACATACATACATACATACATACATATATATACGTACATACATACATACATACATACATACATACATACATACATACATACATACAAACAAATCTACCCTGTTGATGTTCTTGAAATTCCAATGAAGGAGCCTTAGAAACTGGCTCTTACTCAATTGGCAGGAAATCTTGAAATAAAAACTGAATAATGTGATACGTCCTCCATATCGACGCTGTGTTACTTTTTCTACATTACTAAAATCCAATGATGTTACAAAGGAATCATCTCTCTGGCGGTCTGTGAATGAGACATCATTACATGATTTGCATTGCGTAACTATGCATTAACTTGTTTTAACGAAACGTACTTTAAGAAGGTGTAATTAAATACCTTATAAGCAATCTCTCCTGTTCTAATTTATTTTACACATCCACACACATACACAACACACACACACACACACACACACACACACACACACTTATAAAGATATTGCGTGATGCTATTTTACCATCCCAATACTGATAACCTGTGGCCTGGACTCAGTTTTCTCTCGGATACAGAGAAACATATAAATCACTTGTAACACAATACAATCTCCAGTCGTTCTATTTACCATTTCCTCTCATGGCAAACTTTGTTCTCTGGACCTTGTATCTCTTACACACAGAGGCTCGCACCTCCATCTCCCACACAGTTCTCTCAACGGAATCTCTGTATGAATATACCTACACTTAACGTCACTAGACCTCTGCTGCGCCAGTATTTCTCGCTCGTAGAACCACATAGTCAGGCAACACGCTTTCATACACTCCTCTATATACATATACACTGATATGCATCGACAACACATCCATTCATAATCGTACAATGCTCACGCTGATACACATCAGAGCTACACATACACGCACACACGCACACACACACACGCATACACACGCACAGATACACACACTCAATGGCACACGTGGTTACACAGGCTTCAATGGACGCATACCTACAGACACAAGTAGACAGACCCGAACGCCTGCTTCCATCACTCTGCACACGTCTCTTCCCCTTATCTCAACGCTAGCAGCAGAATTATTGGGAGGAAAAAACTATCTCGACGCATTATAACTCTTATTGCTTATCTCCACCTAAAAGTATAAAAGTATCAATTTCTAGAAGTACCAGGGGGTGGGGGAGACCTGAGTGAGAACTAGCATGGGAATCAGGGTGGGGACCCCAGGATTTTCTTAAAGCAAAGTTAAAAGCTCTCTTCAGCCTAAATGTCCTATTTTACATTGTACAATAAATACGGTCTCTATATCAGACTCATGCATATAGCCAGGTGTTACAAAATAGTCTACTTATAGAGGAAAAAGTATATATATATATATATAAAAGTACAAATAAAGAATAAAAACAGGACACACACACACACACATATATATATATATATATATATATATATATATATGTGTGTGTGTGTGTGTGTGTGTGTGTCCTGTTTTTATTCTTTATTTTTCTTCATTTGTATTGCTTTCACGTCCTGTTCTTGTCACTTTTTTTACCCCTCTGCAAAAGAATTTTATTTAATTCATTTTGCAGGAAGGATTGCTTCGGCCGGATCGTGTTCTGCCCTTACCTTCGAAACACGCATTGAGTCGAAACAGGGGCAGCTGATGAAGGGGAATATTCCTTGTATTGTTTGTCTTGTACTCTATTTATTCGTTGTTAAAAAAAGTTCGTTGCCTTGTTTGATTTTATGTTCTGGTTTCTCGTTGTTTTCTACGTTTATTTGTGGTGTCCTGTACTCATATATGCATATATATATACATATAGATGTAGGTATGTACATATATGTATTTATGTATGCATATGTTTTATTTATTAAATTGTTATTATATATATATACATATATATATATATATATATATATATATATATATATATATATATATATATATATGCATGCGTGGCCGTGTAGTGAGGATTTTGCTTCCCAGGTATATGGTTTCGTGTTCAGTCCCACGGCGTAGAATCTTGGCAACTCTCTACTAAATAATCGGCCGACCACAGCCTTCAGAGTGTGGAAGTCGGAAACTGAAAGAACCCCGTCATACACACGCACGCACAAATGTGGGTATGCAGGGTGTGTGTGTGTGTGTGTGTGTGTGTGTGTGTGTGTATGTGCGTGTGCGTGTGTGCGACTTTGTGTTTGTGTTTATCCACCCACCCACCCCCGCATAACAGTTGATGTTGTGTTTGCTTCCTCGTAAAATTGGTTGTTTGGCAAAAAAGAGAATAAAATGTATAAGTACCAGGCTTTAATAATAATAATAATAATAATAATAATAATAATAATAATAACAATAATAATAATAATAATAATTGCCCTGATGCAGTACCAGGCAGTGGCTCTCATGGCTTCTGATCTTAACTGATTGGAAGTGTTATCATGTACGTTGTTTTGTCTTGGTATAAAAGATGGGCTACAGCAAATATTCTGCTCAATACCACAGATTTGCTTGTCAGTTCTTTGACCTTAACTAGTTGAGCATGTCCCTTAGTGGCTGACGATATGTGCATCTCTGATCACGAGCAGAAGTAGTGGGGGAGCATCATAGCCATGTGTTGAGAGGGATTCTTTGGGGTTTGAATAATTCACCTCTGGAAACATGGGTGGTTCTTTCAACATGCTTAAACAACCCTTATTCAGGGACCTTTTGAGCAGGATGGGCTACTCAACCTGAAGAAATTTCTAACTGGGCCCCACCTGCAAGGTCATGTGCTGTTTATCTTGATATGAGATCACCATGTTGCGCACATATGGTTGTGATGCATGTGCCTGGTGTACCCTTATCAGACGGATAGTCATGATGGGTATATTGAGCTTCGTATATTTTACCCCAGTGTCACTTTGATGGCATGAACTGCTCTCTCACTCAATAATAATAATAATAATAATAATAATAATAATAATAATAATAATAATAATAATAATAATAATGATGATGATGATGATGATGATGATGATAGTAATAATAATAATAATAATAATAATAATAATAATAATAATAATAATAATAATAATATATTTCTTTACTACCCACAAGGGGCTAAACACAGAGAGGACAACCAAGGAAAGTCAAACGGATTAAGTCGATTACATCGACCCCACTGCGTGACTGGTACTTAATTTATCGACCCCGAAAGGATAACAGGCAAAGTCGACCTCGGCAGAATTTGAACCCAGAACGTAACGGCAGACGAAATACGGCTACGCATTTCGCCCGGCGTGCTAACGATTCTGCCAGGCCCTGATGCAGTGCCAGGCAGTGGCTCTCGTGGCTACTAATCTTAACTGATTGGAAGTATTATCATGTACATTGTTTTGTCTTGGTATAAAAGATGGGCTACAGCAAATATTCTGCTCAATACCACAGATTTGCTTGTCAGTTCTTTGACCTTAACTAGTTGAGCATGTCCCTTAGTGGCTGACGATATGTGCATCTCTGATCACGAGCAGAAGTAGTGGGGGAGCATCATAGCCATGTGTTGAGAGGGATTCTTTGGGGTTTGAATAATTCACCTCTGGAAACATGGGTGGTTCTTTCAACATCCTTAAACAACCCTTATTCAGGGACTTTTCGGGCGAGATGGGCTACTCAACCTGAAGAAATTTCTAACTGGGCCCCACCTGCAAGGTCATGTGCTGTTTATCTTGATATGAGATCACCATGTCGCGCACATATGTTTGTGATGCATGTGCCTGGTGTACCCTTATCAGACGGGTAGTCATGATGGGTATATTGAGCTTCGTATATTTTACCCCAGTGTCACTTTGATGGCATGAACTGCTCTCTCACTCAATAATAATAATAATAATAATAATAATAATAATAATAATAATAATAATAATAATAATAAATGCCCTGATGCAGTGCCAGGCAGTGGCTCTCGTGGCTACTAATCTTAACTGATTGGAAGTATTATCATGTACATTGTTTTGTCTTGGTATAAAAGATGAGCTACAGCAAATGTTCTGCTCAATACCACAGATTTGCTTGTCAGTTCTTTGACCTTAACCAATTGATCATGTCCCTTAGTGGCTGACGATATGTGCATCTCTGATTACGAGCAGAAGTAGTGTGGGAGCATCATAGCCATGTGTTGAGAAGGATTCTTTGGGGGATTGAATAATTCACCTCTGGAAGCATGGGTGTTTTGTTCAACATCCTTAAATAACCCTTATTCAGGGACCTTTTGAGCGTGATGGGTTACTCGACCTGAAGAAAATTCTAACTGGGGCCCACCTGCAAGGTCAAGTG
Source organism: Octopus sinensis (assembly GCF_006345805.1). NCBI lineage: Eukaryota > Metazoa > Mollusca > Cephalopoda > Octopoda > Octopodidae > Octopus > Octopus sinensis. The sequence continues at coordinate 52,555,850 of NC_042999.1, read as the reverse complement.
CTGTTTATCCTTATATGAGATCACCATGTTGCGCACATATGGTTGTGATTCATGTGCCTAGTGTACCCTTATCAGACGGGTTGTCCTGATGGGTATACTAGACTTCGTATATCTTACCCCAGTGTCAATTTGATTGCATGCACTGCTCTCTCACTCATTAATAATAATAATAATAATAATAATAATAATAATAATAATAATAATAATAATAATAATAATAATAATAAATACTGAGCTCAATGCGTTCGACTAAAATTCTTCAAGGCAGAACCACAGCATGGCCGCAATCAAATGAGTGAGACGAGTAGAAGATAAAGATATATTGAAAATATGATGTTAGTCGTCTGTTGTTGACATCGGAACTGGGCCGTTTATATTCTTTCACTTCACGATCTGCATTGGACCGTTTTATTCTTAATTAGTGTTTGTTGTGGCCGGGACAAAAGCCATATTTGTGTCGGTGTTTGTGCCTGTGCAAGATGTCTGATTACATGTGTGCGCGGATATATGGAAGTGTCTGTGCGCGATGCTATTGTATAGGTTTGTTGACATATATGAATACTTCTATCTTCATGAAGTGAGTGACGAATAAAGCAGCTTGATACTACCACTCTCTTGTCATGTTAGTAGCTCAGCTAACAGCAAGGTGAGCTGAGGTGTTTGTGATTTCAACAGGTTTGAGACAAGATTCTGCATGTCTCGGCTCTGTTAGTCTTCAGGTTGGACGTTTCTGCTATAAGGTCTCTCAGAGTTACCTGTAACACGGATATGGGGTGGCAAACGAGAGGTCAACATCGTTAAGGAAATACCGTGGAGATTAGTGGAGGGATAACAGGTGAGAGAGACAGAGACGGGCAGACAAA
>NC_042999.1:52547487-52549987 GCF_006345805.1 Octopus sinensis | reverse complement strand
CCGATTTCACTTATTTCTCATATCATTAAAGTATTTGAGAGGGTGGTGAGATCACAAATAACTCACTTCCACGAAGAAAACAATGTACTGAACTCCAACCAGCATGGTGTCCGTGATGGCAGGGACTGCCTGTAGCAGCTTCTGCACCATTTTGATGACATCTTAAAAGCTTTGGGAGAAAGCTCCAACACTGACGTCACATACCTCCATTTAGCAAGGCATTTGACTGAGTGAACCACAAAATCCTGCTGAAGGATCTGTCCAACACAGGAGTCCGTTGTAAGCTGCTGCAGTGGATAAAGTGTTTCCTGACGAACAGAACCCAACATGTTGTGTTTGTAGGAATCCGATCCAGCTCAGTTAAAGTCAGTAGTTGTGTCCCACAAGTTACTGTGTTGGGTCCACTCCTCTTCATTATCTACATCAATGACACAACAGACGTCGTCAAACATTCTACATTAAAAATCCTTGCAGATGATTCCAAACTCCAGAAAATCATAAACAGTATGGGAGATCGAACATGCCTTCAGTCGGATTTGTTTGCTATTGTCCAATGGGCGGGAAAAAATGTTATCTTCTAAATGAAGATAAGTTTAATTTGAATCGCTTTGGAAAAGAGGAAACTCTGAAATTACCATGTGCTCTTCCCTCGAGTAACTTCCTAGTGTCATCCAACAACACCAGAGACCTTGGAGTAATTGTTGATAACAATCTAAACTGGAGTTCCCACGTAAACAGCAAGGTTGACTTGGCACGCAAGATGTGCTCCTGGATTCTGAGAACTTTCCGGTCTAGAGATGCCAACACCATCATCCTTCTCTACTCTACTTTTGCCTGACCCCACCTGGAATACTGTTTCCCAGTGTGATCTCACCATACGAAGCAACTCATTATGAAAGTGGAAGCACTCCAGAGGTCAATAACAAGAAAGATAGACGGCATGACAGGCATTGACTATTGGGGTCAACTCAAAAAGCTCAATATCTACTTTCTCCATTGCAGCCGGGAGCGCTACATCAATATTGCACATCAATATTGCACAGATGATGTTGGCATCAATTTTAAAATCCATCCAAGACTTGGTCCCCGTGCTATCTGCCCACTAAAAAAAAATCGAACTCAGGACACATAACATTATGTCACAAATTACTTTACCTCAACCGGTCCAACTCTCTTTAATACCATATCAAAATACGTCAAAACAGAAACGGATCCCATAAAATTCAGAGGTTCATTGGACAAATTTCTTCAAAAAATTTCGGACCAACCTCCTATACCCGGATATGTATCCAACAATAATAACACTTTTCTAGAGTGCGCCATGGTACCCCATTTATGACTAAAAGACTTCAACAGGTGGTGCTATTAAGTTAGACATTTCTGGGCCTATACTATCCGAAACCTATCAGACAGCAAGGGAAAAATTTTGCTATGGATCACTAACAGACCCGAACCATACTCATTGTTTTTCACCCCTAATCTGTGCAGACTAGATCGATTCCACGTTGATTCACCATTCCGATCAAACTTTTCGATAGATTTTATTGGAGTTATGTCCCTTGCTTTTCGTAATTTAGATTCAAATCCTCTTCAGAGCGTTTTGCTGCAAATTGCTTCGTTAAATTCAATCGACAAACGAAGCTAGAACGCATTCCTCGTGTATGTGTATATTTTATTTCAGGTTTTTCTGTAATGCCTTGCACATCTGTACATGCAATGTCGATAAACATTCGATCGCTACGAACAAATCATTTGTGCAGGTTGATCAGAAAGGAACCGTGGTATACTCATCCGTCAACGACGCCAGGAGACTCCACTACGTCTGCATTTGTGTATGTATACGTAAATGTGTACGTAGGCGACTTTCAGCCCATGTGTGTAAGTGCGTTTGTATATATGTGTGTCTGCAGTTTTATTCAGAACACCATGGCCATCTCCAAGACAATACCAATTCCATAAGTTACATCCGACTCCACTCAACATCAACATATCAATCGTTGTTTACATGTTGTGCAACAGAAGAATTAGTATTAAATTGGTCGGGAGTAGGAGACGGAGGTTAGTGGTGTTGGTGGTAGTGGTGGTTGTGGTGGTGGTGGTAGTGGTGGTAGCGGCGGTGACGACAGCGGTTGAAGGTGGTGGTGGTGATGATGGTGGTTTTCGTGATGATGGCTGGAGATAGTGATGGTGCCGGTTGGAATTGTGGTGTTGTTGCTTGTGTTGGTGGTGGTGGTGGTAGTGGTGGTGAAGCTGATTGTAATACATTATTGTAATACATTATTAGTATGGTATAATAACAACCACCACTGAAGTTGTTATTATTGTTCTTGTGGTAGTGTTGGGGTGGGGTGGGGTGGGTGGGGTTGTATTATTGACTCTGTTGATGGAAATGGTGGATATAGTGTTGCTTGTGGAGATGGTGTATGTTGTGGTGGTGCTGGCAAAGGTAGTGGTGGTGGTGGTAGTGGTGGTGGTGGTGGTGGTGGTGGTGGTGGTGGTG
>NC_042999.1:52529987-52539987 GCF_006345805.1 Octopus sinensis | reverse complement strand
ACAAGCATATTTATGAATAGATGATTGTAGGCATGTATATATATATATATACACACACACATATATATATACATATGTGTATACATGTATGTATATACATATATATATATATGTGTGTGTGTGTGTCTTCCCTTCTCTGGATCTTTCCTTCTCCTATGTTTCCGACGAAGAACTCCGCTCGAAACGTTAGAAACTCCTTCTTTCCTGAGCGTCCAATAATACTAATCTGTTCCACGTCCTCGCGTTGTGTTGTGTGCTTTTCGTGCTTTCTTGTTTGGATTAACTATATATATGTGTATATATATATATATATATATATATATATATATATATATATATATATATGTATATATATATATATATGTATGTATATATAATATATATATATATATATATATATATATATATATGTATGTATGTATGTATGTAGTATGTATGCATGCATGTATGTATATGTATATGTATATATATATATACATATATGTATGCATGTATGTTACTTTCGCCATGGTAAATCGTTAGCCACTAAACCTTTTTCTATTTTCTCTCCTTGTTTATTTCTGTGATCCTTTCTGTGGAAGAGCGTAGGCTCAAAACGTTAAAGACTTTCTCACTTCCCGAGCGTTAAGCTAATACATCTTTTTGTTGTTTACGCACCCATCGCTGTCTTTGTTTATTTTCTTGTAAATTCCCACTACGTATCTATGTATCTATGTATCTATGTATGCATGTATGTATGCATGTTACAGTGAGAGTGCATTGCGTAGTAATAAGTGTGTTGCTCACAAGATGTCGAGATCGTGGTTTCAGTTCCTGGGGGTGCTATGTTGTTGAGGAAAGCACTTCATTTCACGTTGTTTTGAGATCACTTCGACACCCGGCGTTTGGAACACACTGCACCTATTCATGCAATGTCGATTTGATGCAGAGAATGAGCTAATGCACAGCAATTACATTATTAGCTCACTATAAACAAATCATGAGTGTAGGTCGTTCAACAAGATATTGCAGAACTGAGACTACTGTGAACTTCATATTTGTACATATAACAGCATGTGTGCTTGTGTCTCGATATTTGTGCATGTATATATGCCTTTATTTATGAAATTATGTATGTACCCGGAACCATGCAATTGGGAAGCAAGCTTCTTATCACACAGCCCTAGACGGGTTGGTGCGTTATGTTCTTGGGCCAAGCACATCATCTCACAATGCTCTGCGATCGCTTCAACACCGTGCACCTGTTCAGACAACGTCAATTTGATGAAGAGAGAGAGAGAGCAAATGTACAGCACATAGATTTGTCGCTATAAACAAATCATTAGTGCAGATCGTTCGGCAAAAGCTGAACGCTCATACGTCGCCCAGCATCCAAGTGTAGGAAGTTAGCGAGCTTCAAGCTCTTGTACAGATAACAAAAAGCGGAAAATATACGAGAAGATATATTTTCTTATATATTGTCCGCTTTTTGTCATCTGTACAAAATCATGAAGCGCACTAACTTCCTACTACCTCTTCCCATATGGAAGTTAAAATGAGTGTCGGTAAGCTGAACAGCTGCGATACAACTGAAGATCGGTCAGAATGCGAATAAAAACCCAAAAGATAAGGAGTGCAATAGTGACCTAATGATTTGCTAGGTTGGTTTGAGTTTGTTACAGCTTATGTAACAGACTTCAGCCTGCAACGAAACAGTCCGTGCTTTGCGTGTTCCACTCCTTATCTTTTGTATGCATGCATGTATGTATGTATGTATGTATGTATTTATTTATTTATGTATGTATGTATGTATGTATGTATTTATTTATTATGTATGTATGTATGTAATGTATGTATGTATATATTTATATCATATATATACATATATGTATATATATATATGTATATATATATATATATATATTATATATATATATATATATATATATATAATATATATATATATATATATATATATATGTATGTATGTATGTATGATACGCATTAAGGTGGAAATCTTAGACATCCTTAAAATTCGAGAGATGATGCGCTGCGGAAGGCACTGTTTAAAGCAAAAGGTCTTCATGAGAAGCCATAATTTTAAAGCTGCCTAATATAAAAGCTGGTATGCAAGAGTAAGTGATCAGAAACCATTTAACTGCAGGACAAATATGATGTATTATTTCAGAAGGCGTCTGTAGAGGATGACCTACATATCGTACAGACATCTGTCATTATAATTCAATCATATACATAGGTCTAATCATGTTACTCTTCATTTTTTCTTCTGTGCTAACTTGCAGATTTCCGCCAGTTGAAATTCAAAGCCATAAATCTGTAGAGAAGTGGGTGAGCTTATTATGACAACGAATACGAGGCGCCGGTCGTTTGACAAAATGAATCAATCATTATGTCCTTATTTCGTAGATGCCTATATTTTCTTTCAGATTTATATGGTGTCTTCGGAAATTCAAAACTTTTTTTCTTTATTCAAGTCAGGTCACTTTCAAGGATTCGCGAATATGTGGGTTAGATGTGTTTATGTATGGATATTTATATAAACTTGTACTCATTTATTGGTTGTGTGTACATGGTCTCTTTTGTACACATGTGCGCTTATGTAAGAGCGTGGTTACACTCCAGGCATGTCTGTATGTATATAACACACACACACATATACATTGTGAATATGCTCCTTCTTGAAGAAACAAATCGTTATTCGTTGGAATATTGTGAAATCGTTGCAACAAATCGATTCGATTGGAAGATGCGATTTGCTTTGTTGTTGCTTTGGAACTTTCAGTGTTGATATTTATAAAAGTGACTTCATACGAAGTCGATTCTCAGACAAAAATCACTTCATTGCCAGCGGTAATTTAATACTAGACATTTGTAATGAAGAATTTCTGAATCAATAGGAAAAAAAAACTTCAGACTTATATTACATTTCTCTGACAAAAGGAACATGCAAAATTTTAACAAAAGACAATTTAGAAAATCTCTTCTCTTATGACGGCTAAATTCGCACGACATTATTACAGCAACATACAATTGTATTCTCTTTAACAAACTTTTGTTTCACCGTTAAATGAATTTATAAAGAGTTTCTTTTGCTGTGTCACTGCCAAAGCTGACACCTTATGTAGATCTTACATCGGATTAGCATATAATCCCTTCGAAATAAGGCTTACCCAGCATACGCAAACACACATGCATGCACACACAGAGACATACAAACACATACACACACAATGCACACAAGACTGTCTATAGCAATAGAAGAGCTAGAAAAACAATGCTTAAAGGAGAGTGTCTGTATTACTTTTAGCTGGGAAATTATAATATTACACGCGTGCGGGCGTGTATGTGTGTGTACATGGACACACAGAGAAATACACACACATACACACGCAATACACACAGGACTGTCTATAGCAATAGAAGAACTAGAAAACAAAGCTTAAAGGAGAGTGTCTCTATTACTTTTAGCTGGGAAATTATAATGCTACACGCGTGCGGCGTGTATGTGTGTGTCTGTGTCCGTGTGTTAATAAACATCAACAATGTAAACGAATGTGAGCCCATGGCCCTGGCACCACATTTCAAAATCGAAGATTTCGACGCGGTCATAGTTCTCTGACAGAGTTCAAAGTTGACGGACACAGGTAAGAAAAAAAATAGAACGAAACGAAGAAACTTGTAGTGACGCTATACAGCGGCGCGCGCGCGCACCGTCCATTTTCTATTTCGCGCGTGTTGGTGCCTTCACCAAGGCAGAGAGAGGAGGGGCCCTCTCGCGCATGCGCGAAGCACCGGAAGAAGAACCCTTTTGCCTACGTGGCAGTTAGCCGAGGCAAGGGGATCGTAGAACGTTTGACCACTAGCAGCAGTCAGCAGCGACTTGAGACATGGCTATCAAAGGTACAACACGTATATTCTCTCTGTCCGAATTTGATTCTAGCAGCAGCCTTTACCGAAAGCTTTTAACCAAATTGTTGCAGACTACATCATCTTCCTTTCTCCGGACGCCATCTTGACAAGTGTCGTTTTGCATTTGAACACTTTCTTATTTTACAGCGATAAGGTTCAGCTGAGACACATCTATACCAAAGGGATGCCAGATACACCAATTATCTGTTACCACATAAGAGAATAAAGTAGATATATATTATTTACGTCTGCGTCTTGTTGTTTCTGACTGGTGATGGTAGATCTGGATTATTAAAGCAACGGGAGGTGATTGCTTCTCGCACCCCAAAAGGTCCAGAGAAGATATTCACACTTTCGTTAAAAACTAATGGTGACATATGGAGAGATCATGCGGAAAAATGGTAGGATTAATGGTTAGGTGATATCTGGTATCTGGTATAAATACAATATTAGTTAAGTGCAGTGTGACGTTGAGTGAGTAGAGGTGTTACGAGATATGTCAGCTTCTTTCATTTCATTGTAGTTGGGGTGTTGTGGGGTGGGTGTAAACTTGAGTCCTTTGGAAAGTATGTTTATTTGGTTTGCTGTTAGTTCCTTGTGAGTTAGATTAATAATTTTTATTACTTTTGGTTCCTCCTGCTTGTTTGGTGCTATCTTGTGTCTCAGGAAATTTTAAACGGACTGGACGTAAACATCCAATTCACGATGGAATATAGCCAGCAACAACTCCCCTTCCTCGATATCCCCATTAAAAAAGCTAATAATATAATAGAAACAGACATATATTATAAGCCTACAGACTCTAAGCAATATCTTCCATTCAATTCATGCCACCCCAGACACACCAGGATGAATATCCCCTTCAACCTAGCAAAAAGGATATGCACTATAGTCTCGAACGCAAACACCAGAGACACACGACTACAAGAACTAAAAGATACCGTTATCACCAGGAACTACCCACCTTCACTTATTGACAAGTGCATTCAACGTGCCCTTCAACTTAACATCAAGGAACTGAGACATCCCAAATCAAAGAAAAACTTACAACCAAAAGCCTTACCATACATCTCCACACACAACCCTCTCAATAACGAAGCCTTCGGCACCATCCTCCACAACATACCCCTCCTAAAAAAAGACCACAGAATGAACACAATCCTCCAAACACACACGATCATAAAAAGCAAGAGACAGCCTAAATCCATGAAAAGTCTCCTAACACAAGCCCGAATTCACTCTTCAAACACAGAAGCCGACAGTAAAAAATTGTGGAAGACCCAATTGCGGGATATGCGACTATCTAATTGAGGGATCAGAGTTCTCCTTCAAACAGGGACAACGGTTTACAGTGAAAAGCAACTTCACATGTGCTTCGGAGAAACCTAATATACTCACTAACCTGCTCCGGGTGTGAAGAGCAGTACATAGGCCAAACAAAAAATAGTTTGCGTAAACGAATGGCCCTGCACAGATCCCAGATAAAAATTCCCCAAAACAGAAAAATAGCTTTTAGCCAACACATAGATACTTGCGCCAACAAAAAAACACCAAGCTTCAGGATTTTCCCCCTCTACCAATTTAGGGACGATACAACCTCGAGACAACGAATAAGTAAAGAAACTCTCTTTATTGCAAAATACAGGCCACTTCTTAACGGGTCTACGACAAACAATTAATATACCTCAACTTTAGAATAAAAGAAATATTCACACACAAATATTACATTCCAAAGAATCCATTACTAATCACAGCTTAAATCACAGCTATAATCCATAACATACCAACTTCAAGTCATACAACACCTCACTACTTTAACCCATTCATATTCTCCCTTCTCTGTTTTTTTTCTTCTTCTTCATCTTCTTCTTCATCATCATCATTATCATCATCATCGTCGTCATAATCATCACCACCATCACCATCATCGTCATCTTCTTCTCCTTCTTCTTCTTCTTCTTCATCATCATCATCATCATCAACATCGTCATCTTCTTCTTCTTCTTCTTCTTCTTCTTCTTCTTCTTCTTCTTCTTCTTCTCCTTCTACTTTTCCACCTCCTACCCCTTAACTTTGTCACTAATGTTTTTTAGTATAACACCTACGCAAATTCTATAAACAAGCCTGTCAATATAAATATTCTCCTGAATTGAACTGAGACTGCCAGCCGCCACTGACCATTCAAAATACAACCATCAGGGCACTCCCAGATTCTCCCACCCCCTTTCCTCACCAGCTTTCTTCCTCTACTACCCTACCAAGAACTCACAACGACCTCCAGCACACAAGTGCAAACAAGGGAGTCAGAGAAAGGCAGAATGCCACTTAAATCTGAACACTACTATAGAAATATTCTTTAAAAAAAACTTTTCTTCTAATTTTTCTAAATTTAATTATTTAATCGTTACAGTTGAAAAGGTCTCAAAATGACCAAAACCGGGACTGAAATGTTCACTATAAAATTATTTTAGCATTTTCTATTTTTGACTTGTTTTTCATATATATATATATATATATATATATATATATATATATATATATATATATATGAGAGAGAGAGAGAGAGAGAGAGAGAGAGAGAGAGAGAGAGAAAGAGAAGAGAGAGAGAGAGAGAGAGAAAGAGAGAAAGAGAGAGAGAGAAAGATGTACAAGGAGTGGCTGTGTAGTAATTTGCTTGCCAACCACATGGTTCCGGGTTCAGTCCCACTGCATGGCACTTTGGGCAAGTGTCTTCTACCATAGCCTCGGGCCGACCAAACCCTTGTGAGTGGATTTGGTACACGGAAATTGAAAGAAGCCCGTCGTATGTATATGTATGTGTGTCTGTGTTTCTCCCCCCCCACCCAGTATCGCTTGTCAACCATGCTGGTGGGTTTTCATCCCCGTACATTAGCTGTTCGGCAAAAGAGACCGATAGAATAAGTACTAGGCTTATAAAGAATAAGTGCCGAGGTCGGTTGTTCAACTAAAGGCGATGCTCCAGCATAGCCGCAGTCAAATGACTGAAACAAGAAAAAGAATTAAAGAATTAAAGAATAAACTAAAGAGAACAAAGAACAGTCGATTCAGCTCCCTAATCTGAATATTGTGTAGTTATGGTGAATCAAATGCGAACAACTTTATACGAGAAATAATCGCGGACAAGTATTTCCTATCTTCCAGGTGTGTAGATGCGGTGTGTCATATTGTTGTTTGCTTAAGCTTTGAAGAAGGACAGAATTTTTCATTTTATATTGTGGTCATTTACTAACGCATTCAAATCTCTCGGCCACTGATGTACTCTCGGCCACTGATGTACTCTCGGCCACTGATGTACTCTCGGCCACTAATGTACTCTCTGCTCCCTCTAGCTTTTCTACCGTTACTACAGCGCTTTCTCCTCATCAGAGCTGACATATCTCGTAACACCTCTACTCACTCAACGCCACACTGCACTTAACTAATATTGTATTTATACCAGATACCAGATATCACCTAACCATTAATCCTACCATTTTTCCGCATGATCTCTCCATATGTCACCATTAGTTTTTAACGAAAGTGTGAATATCTTCTCTGGACCTTTTGGGGGTGCGAGAAGCAATCACCTCCCGTTGCTTTAATAATCCAGATTCTACCAGTCAGAAACAACAAGACGCAGACGTAAATAATATATATCTACTTTATTCTCTTATGTGGTAACAGATAATTGGTGTATCTGGCATCCCTTTGGTATAGATGTGTCTCAGCTGAACCTTATCGCTGTAAAATAAGAAAGTGTTCAAATGCAAAACGACACTTGTCAAAGATGGCGTCCGGAGAAAGGAAGATGATGTAGTCTGCAACAATTTGGTTAAAAGCTTTCGGTAAAGGCTGCTGCTAGAATCAAATTCGGACAGAGAGAATATACGTGTTGTACCTTTGATAGCCATGTCTCAAGTCGCTGCTGACTGCTGCTAGTGGTCAAACGTTCTACGATCCCCTTGCCTCGGCTAACTGCCACGTAGGCAAAAGGGTTCTTCTTCCGGTGCTTCGCGCATGCGCGAGAGGGCCCCTCCTCTCTCTGCCTTGGTGAAGGCACCAACACGCGCGAAATAGAAAATGGACGGTGCGCGCGCGCGCCGCTGTATAGCGTCACTACAAGTTCTTCGTTTCGTTCTATTTTTTTTTCTTACCTGTGTCCGTCAACTTTGAACTCTGTCAGAGAACTATGACCGCGTCGAAATCTTCGATTTTGAAATGTGTGCCAGGGCCATGGGCTCACATTCGTTTACATTGTTGATGTTTATTAACACACGGACACAGACACACACATACACGCCCGCACGCGTGTAGCATTATAATTTCCCAGCTAAAAGTAATAGAGACACTCTCCTTTAAGCTTTGTTTTCTAGTTCTTCTATTGCTATAGACAGTCCTGTGTGTATTGCGTGTGTATGTGTGTGTATTTCTCTGTGTGTCCATGTACACACACATACACGCCCGCACGCGTGTAATATTATAATTTCCCAGCTAAAAGTAATACAGACACTCTCCTTTAAGCATTGTTTTCTAGCTCTTCTATTGCTATAGACAGTCTTGTGTGCATTGTGTGTGTATGTGTTTGTATGTCTCTGTGTGTGCATGCATGTGTGTTTGCGTATGCTGGGTAAGCCTTATTTCGAAGGGATTATATGCTAATCCGATGTAAGATCTACATAAGGTGTCAGCTTTGGCAGTGACACAGCAAAAGAAACTCTTTATAAATTCATTTAACGGTGAAACAAAAGTTTGTTAAAGAGAATACAATTGTATGTTGCTGTAATAATGTCGTGCGAATTTAGCCGTCATAAGAGATTTTCTAAATTGTCTTTTGTTAAAATTTTGCAATGTTTCTTTTGTCAGAGAAATGTAATATAAGTCTGAAGTCTTTTTTTTTTCCTATTGATTCAGAAATTCTTCATTACAAATGTCTAGTATTAAATTACCGCTGGCAATGAAGTGATTTTTGTCTGAGAATCGACTTCGTATGAAGTCACTATTATAAATATCAACACTGAAAGTTTCCAAAGCAACAACAAAGCAAATCGCATCTTCCAAATCGAATCGATTTGTTGCACCGATTTTCACAATATTCCAACGAATAACGATTTGTTTCTTCAAGAAGGAGCATATTCACAATGTATATGTGTGTGTGTGTTATATACATACAGACATGCCTGGAGTGTAACCACGCTCTTACATAAGCGCACATGTGTACAAAAGAGACCATGTACACACAACCAATAAATGAGTACAAGTTTATATAAATATCCATACATAAACCCATCTAACCCACATATTCGCGAATCCTTGAAAGTGACCTGACTTGAATAAAGAAAAAAAGTTTTGAATTTCCGAAGACCACCATATAAATCTGAAAGAAAATATAGGCATCTACGAAATAAGGACATAATGATTGATTCATTTTGTCAAACGACCGGCGCCTCGTTATTCGTTGTTCATAATAAGCTCACCCACTTCTCTACAGATTTATGGCTTTGAAGTTTCAACTGGCGAAATCTGCAGCAAGTTAGCACAGAAGAAAAAATGAAGTAACATGATTAGACCTATGTATATGATTGAATTATAATGACAGATGTCTGTACGATATGTAGGTCATCCTCTACAGACGCCTTCTGAAATAATACATCATATTTGTCCTGCAGTTTAAATGGTTTCTGATCACCTTACTCTTGCATACCAGCTTTTATATTAGGCAGCTTTAAAATTATGGCTTCTCATGAAGACCTTTTGCTTTAAACAGTGCCTTCCGCAGCGCATCATCTCTCGAATTTTAAGGATGTCTAAGATTTCCACCCTAATGCGTATATACATACATACATACATACATATATATATATATATATATATATATATATATATATATATACATATATATATATACATATATGTATATATATGTATATAAATATATACATACATACATAAATAAATACATACATACATACATACATACATACATACATACATGCATGCATACAAAAGATAAGGAGTGGAACACGCAAAGCACGGACTGTTTCGTTGCAGGCTGAAGTCTGTTACATAAGCTGTAACAAACTCAAACCAACCT
>NC_042999.1:52519987-52524987 GCF_006345805.1 Octopus sinensis | reverse complement strand
CGTAAATAGAGAAGAGATAATTGATGCATTCGGACGGTTTATCATAGCAAAAGACGAATTCTTTTTTAAGATGGAATATATGACAGACAAAACGTTGGGTAAACGTCATAGAGAACATAAATCATATTTTGACTAGATAAATCAGTTCTCTAACACTTCTGAAACATTTTATTGTTACCTTTCAGATACGACATTTCATGTGAAACAACCTAATATTTATAATATAATATTAATGGATGGTTAGTAGACCATCACCACCATCGCCAATACCACAGCCTCCTGGCCTTTTGTGTTGCAGACATCCAGGTCAGGTGTCTCCTCAGAGAAGAATATCCTCCCTTCTTTTCACAAATTATGACCCCCCCCCCAAAAAAAAAGTCATCGCTGATGCACTACCGGTTCCGGCGAAGAGGATCTTTTTAAACAAATTTTTATCATTCTTTTTACTTAAAAAATGAATGTATGTGAATATGTTTCCATTCACTCACGCGCCTATATATGCGGGAATAAACGTACATCGTATATACCTACCAGTCTGTGCCACAAACATACACACACACTTACACACACACATCCGAGCGACCACTTTTGCAAGTGTCCGAAAGAAATGGGTCACAACCCGAAATATAGCAACACAAAGTAAAACTGCAACAAGGATTTGTTATGTTTCCCTTTCCTTTTGTGTTAACGTAATACATTCTTGCATTGTTCCAGCCTTACATAACAAAGCTCTTCAAAGTTATACGTTATACCACACAATGCTACACCAAAAGTATTTCCTATATCTATATAATATTATATCATATTATATATATAGGCGCAGGAGTGGCTGTGTGGTAAGTAGATTGCTTACCAACCACATGGTTCCGGGTTCAATCCCACTGCGTGGCACCTTGAGCAAGTGTCTTTTATTATAGCCTCGGGCCGACCAAAGCCTTGTAAGTGGATTTGGTAGACGGAAGTTGAAAGAAACCCGTCGTATATATGTGTGTGTGTGTGTGTGTGTATGTATATGTTTGTGTATCTGTGTTTGCCCCCCCCCCAACATAGCTTGACAACCGATGCTGGTGTGTTTACGTCCCCGTCACTTAGCGGTTCGGCAAGAGAGAATAATTCCTGGGGTCTATTTGCTCGACTAAAAGCGGTGCTCCAGTATGGCCGCAGTCAAATGACTGAATCAGATTTCAAAATGTAACAACATGTGAAACGTTGGCGATTTTCTGCCTTTCGAATGGACTTTCCTATGTTTCTGAAGAAGTGCGTTGTTCGAAACGTTAAACCATCTGTATTTTCGTCCCTGAGCGTCTGCTAATACTTTACATGTACCACGTCCTAAGGTTGTTGTTTTTTTTTTTTTTGTTTTTCTTCTCCTCTTTTGGGATTTCCTATATATATATATATATATATATATATATATATTGAATTCAAATTACGATTAACGTAAACAAAGAAACAAAGTTTGCTTTAGAAGCGTTGAGATGTCTTAGAAAGTTAAAGAAGAGATTTTAAATTCTCAAACGCAGGATAATGCTAATAATATAGCCTGAACAGGATAAGCTACCCCTATTTTACAGAAAAGTGTTGGCGGCCGGCTGTATATATATATATATATACAATATACATATATTATATAAGTTGTATGTATATATATATATATATATATATATACAAAGTGAGAGAGAGAGAGGGGGAGGAGTTATTAATAAAGGATTATGAAACAAAGTACACGATATATACAAAGTGAGAGAGAGAGAGGGGGGAGGAGTTATTAATAAAGGATTATGAAACAAAGTACACGGACTTGCTGCACGGATAGGCGATAATATTTGCTAAGCTTTTTCACTTCAATCTATCAATCGACTGATTGAGTAAACGGAACTATGAAAGCACCTAAAATACACATGAGAAACGGCTGGAAGTCTATGGTGCAGAAATAAATAAATATACAAGGAACCTCCAGGATGAGGAAGAAAATGTCATTGCGTCATACAAGGGTAGAAAATGAGTCACATGACCAGCAGCTATCCAAAAATGTCAGTGAGGCACCAGATCCCCATGCCAGATTGCTAAAGTTATGTACGGTGCCATCTGCATGAAGTATTTCTCCAACAGTCATTTCCAATGCACACAATTACCAGAATTTATCCACATCTTTGAAAATAAGAAATATTTGTGGAACATTCTAATGAACATAGCAGCCTTGGGTAGGGTAAATAAGGCAAGGATTGTTGTATGGAACAAGGAAAAGAATTCATCCCTACGGCAGAGATCAGAGCCTGTGCAGATGCGGAAGTCTCCGGGAGAACTAAATAATAAACTTCCAGCTTTTATATCCAGGAGATAGATTCTCACTTGTCACTATTATAATGGATTAACTGAAATATGTAAAAACGCGTAAAAGTTTGCGAGTTCGATTTTCCGGCAGCCGTTGTGCTCTTGAGCATGTTACTCCAGTCCACTCAGCTGACAAAAAGTAGTTGTACCCACAATCCAAAGGGTTAGCCTTGTCACACTTTGTGTCATGCTGAATCTCCCTAAAGGTATGCGTGTCTGAGGAGTACTCAGCTACTTGCACGCTAATTTCAAGAGCCGGCTGTTCCATTAATTGAATTGACTCGAGCACTCGACGACATCAAAACCAATTTAACTTCATTATTTACATTATTTACATTATTTACATTATTTACATTCGACGGATATTTGTCCTCATCTTGTTTGTTGTTAGCACAACGCTTCGGCTGATATACCCTCCAGCCTTCTTCAGGTGTCTTGGGGAAATGTTGAACCTGGGTTCTCATTCATAAGGTATTTTTTGATGTTATTATTGTTAGTATTAGGTTCGAAATTTCCCCCAAGACACTTGAAGAAGGCTGAAGAGTATATCAGCAGAAACGTTGTGTTAAAAAAAAAAAGATGAGGACAAATATCCGTCGAATGGAAATAATGTAAATAATGTACATAATTCCTCATCTTTTAAATATAGAACTGCAATTTAACTTCGATCTGTAACCAACAGATTTACATAAAAATCGTAAAATGCTGGGGTTCTTTTAAAAAAAACTCAAAGCAAACTGATTCACAATTCCAGGGTTTCTCCACTAGAGGTTCCCGGGTTGAACATGCACATAACCCACTTATCACCAGATCAAGATAAGTTATGAACAACGGTGCTCCAACCATGATCATTCCATAATATCTTCTGCCATAGCATATCGAGAATTACGTTGTCCAATATGTCTATCATTTGTTTAAGTTAAGGTGTGATTTTAAAGCGATATCACTGCTATTTCTAGCATGTCAAGCGACCACTAGGAGACTCCCCCCACCCAACTGTCATCACCCCATACACTACATCCCAGGCACGTGACAATAGAATAGGATGCACTAAACTGAAGACTATTTTAACTCATTAGGATTGTAATTAATTAACTAACCTTCGCCCACTCTCGTCCCCTCCCTCCCTCTTTCCCTCCCTCTTATAACCTTGTCTTTCTCTCCTACTCTCGCTGTTTTGTCCTCATTCTCTCTTTCTTTCTCTCTCTTTCTCTCTCCCTCTTCTCTTTCGGTCTATGTCCCCCTCCCCACCGGCCATTTCCCCTCCGTAGGTTGACAGCTTTAGTTAATTCCTGTTAGTCTGCCGGCAGCAACGACAACAACAACAACAACAACAACAACAACAACACTTGCAGCCGTAGTAGCTGTGACAGCAGCAGCAGTAGTAGCAGCAGCAGCAGCACGACATAAACAATAAGTGTAGGAACAACAATAACAAGAACAACAACGGGATGTTCAACACTTCATACAATTATCACAGTCATTTACGGCAGAAACACCGACTACCACCACCACTGAAGTCATCATCATCACCATCATCATCACCATCATCATCATCATCATCACCATCATCAACAACAACCACTTCATCGTTAAAAAAAAGCGAACCGATTCGTTCATTAACACCAACGACTGGACGAAACAATAGAGCTTAGCAACAAACACTACCACCACCACCACCTCCACAACAACAACAACAACAATAGCAATAGCAGAACCAATGACAATATGCGCGACACCAGTAACAATAACACTAACAATACTGAAAGAATCTCTCCCTCACCGACCCCATTTTCCCACCAGGAGCACCACCAACGTCACCACCACTACCATTAACAACGCCATCTCCATCATCAACACCACCACCACCGACCACAACCTCAACACTAACAAAAACCAGCAGACTTGTCATTACAGCAGTCATTTACTGCAGAACACCGTTAAAAAACATCATTTAAGAATGTCACAGTAAAGCTAATATATCCATGACCTTCACTACAGAACAACAATAACAACAACAACATCAACAAACCAGGCTGAAATATCGACGAACCGTTGTTAAAAGTCTGAGAAACGCGGGGATACAGAAAATTTATTGAGAAATTAGAGTAAATTAGAGAAGGTAAGATTTTGTTTACTTTTTTTTGTTTTTCGTTTTTGTTTTTCGTTGCTCGACTTCTCAGAGAAGTATAAAAACCACAACTCTGATATATTCACGCATAGGTACGCCTGTATAAACACACACACGCTCGCTCGCATGCGCAGAAAAATGGGTTAAACATTGACTACAGCTGTTTCAGACGAGCTTTTCGTTTATAAATAATTCATATATGTATGTATGCACGTATATACGCACAACGACCTCGAACCCTCAAGAGTAAATGAGAGAGACAGAGACAAGCAGAAATAAGGAAAATGCCCCTTGTATTTGAATACTGCGCACATATTCTTTTAAAACACCTTCCACGCTGCAATTGTTTTCGTTCCAGCACGCAATCTCAGATCAAATCACTTGCTATGCGAGTACATCTCCGTAACTTTTCATTTAATTTTACCAAAATTTAATTTCTTTCCATACTTACAGTTGAAGAAGTCTCAATGACTGAAACCAGTACTGAAATGTTTTTTTATAAAATTATTTAGCATTTTCTACCTGACTTTTTTCC
>NC_042999.1:52489987-52517487 GCF_006345805.1 Octopus sinensis | reverse complement strand
GTGTGTGTTTGTGTGTCTGTGTTTGTCCCCCTAGCATTGCTTGACAACCGATGCTGGTGTGTTTATGTCCCCGTTACTTAGCGGTTCGGCAAAAGAATACTGGGCTTACAAAAGAATAAGTCCCAGGGTCGAGTTGCTCGATTAAAGGCGGTGCTCCAGCATGGCCGCAGTCAAATGACTGAAACAAGTAAAAGAGTAAAGGAGTATATACATACATTGTGCGATTTAAATTTAAATTGCATGATATCATTTAACATTATTTAGAACTCTGTATGTATTCCTAGAAATGAAAAGAGAAACTGTGTGGATATTAAAGGCCAATTACTTTCCACTGTTGGCCGCCCATAGAAAGTTGACAGTAAATATAGTATAAGGAGAGATTCTTCCTAAATATTTAATTATTCAATCATTTTGGAGCAATCTCACCTGGTTTTTCTCTCCCATACTTTCTTTCTCCACATATTTCTCACTATAAACAAAACACGCACGGTTAATGTAGCGAATAGAAGAAAAAATACCCCTTCCTTTTGCAAAAACACACAGAAAAGTACAGCCATCTCGGTGTCAAGTGATTTCACCTTTAGTGCCAAACACTTAGGATCATCAGTTGAGCTTATTGCATATGCTTTTATTCTTTTATTTGTTTCAGTCATTTGACTGCGGCTATGCTGGAGCACCGTCTTTAACCGAACAAATCGACCCCAGGACTCTTTTGCCGAACCGCTATGTTAAGGAGACGTAAACACACCAGCATCGGTTGTCAAACGATGGTGGGGGTACAAACAGACACACAAACATAGACACACACACACACACAAACACAGACATATATATATACGACGTGTGTATACATGTATATGCAAGGAAATCCACTCACAAGCCCAAGGTGCCACGCAGTGGGACTGAACCCGGTATCCATGTGGTTGGTAAGCAAGGTACTTACAACACAGCCACTTCTGCGCCTATGAAAACATAACTATTTCTTCAAAATATATGCACTACACCGTGCGCGTCCGTTCGTTTGACTGGCTCCGCTTTTATTTTATATTCGCTACATTAACCTTGCGTGTTTTGTTTATAGTGAGAAATATGTGGCTTTGGAGAGTGGACTCTTCTTTCTAGTATGGCTGGTGTGAGGGCGCGTGGCTTAGTGGTTAGGGCATTCGGCTCATGATCGTAAGGTTGTGAGTTCGATTCCCGGCGACGCGTTGTGTCCTTGAGCAAGACGCTTTATTTCACGTTGCTCCAGTCCACTCAGCTGGCAAAAATGAGTTGTACTTGTATTTCAAAGGGTCAGCCTTGTCACTCTCTGTGTCACGCTGATTATCCCCGAGAACTACATTAAGGGTACACGTGTCTGTGGAATGCTCAGCCATTTGCACGTTAATTTCACGAGCAAGCTGTTCCGTTGATCGTATCAGCTGGGACCCTCGTCGTCGTAACCGGCGGAGTCTTTTAGAGAGTATGGCTGGTATATATTTTTATGCCCTAAAAGGCGGCGAGCTGGCAGAAACGTTAGCACGCCGGGCGAAATGCTTAGCAGTATTTCGTCTGTCATCATGTTCTGAGTTCAAATTCCGCCAAGGTCGACTTTGCCTTTCATCATTTTGGGGTCAATAAATAAAGTGCCAGTTTCGCACTGGGTTCGATGTAATCGACTTAATCCCTTTGTCTGTCCATGTTCATCCCCTCTATGTTTAGCCCCTTGTGGGCAGTAAAGAAATATATATTTTTATGCCCTAAATGTATGTGTGTGCGTGTATGTGTGTGTGTGTGTGTGTATAAACACGGAAATAAATATAACCTGGAATATTATTAAGCAGAAAAGAAAAAGATAAAATAAACAGAAAGTTGCTGTCCGAAGATTTATAAAAGAAAAGAAAATGGAAAAAAGTGAGAAATCAATTAGGATCAGTCGTGGATAAGAACGGACAGAAAGGAAAAAAAGTTGAGCGGAAAAAAAGAATTGCTTTAAAGTACTGGGTCAAAAACAGAAACAAAAGGTCGATACGAGACCGTAAAAAAATATGTTAATGAATAATTAACTACAAACAGAAATAAATTCCACTACAAGTTAACAGAAATAACTCTAGCACATTGGCGTAATAGATTACATCATTTCTAGTGCCTCAAATCTTGTTCATCGTAGGATATCTACAAACAGGCACAGACGTGGCTGTGCGGTAAGAAGATGACTTCTCAATTACATGGTCCCGGGTTCAGTCCCTCGGCGTGATACCTTGTGCAAGTGTCTTCTACTATAGTCTTGGGCCGACCAAAGCCTTGTTAGTGGGTTTGGTAAACGGAAACAGAAAGAAGCCCGTCGTATATATATATATATATCTGTGTGGATGTGTGTGTGTGTGTGTGTGTGTGTGTGTATGTGTGTGTGTGTGTATTTATGTCTCATCACCCTGTCACTGCTCTACATTCGAAATGGGTGTGTTTACTTTCCGGTAACATGGCAGTTTGGCAAAAGAGACCTATAGAATAAGTCCCAGGCTTTAAGGAATAAACAGTGGAGTCGATTTATTCTCCTAAAACCTTCCAAGGCGGCGCTCCAGTATGGCCGGAGTCAAAAGTGACAGAAACAAGCAAAATATAAAAGATAAAAAAACAGACAGCACCTAAGATTACTAATATGCCGAAACATCTATCTGACCTCGTTTAAGAAGTATAAACGTGCACCAAACACACACACACACACAAACACACACACACACACAAACACACACACACACACACAACACACACACACACACACATATATATATATATATATATATATACGACGGGCTTCTTTCAGATTCCATCAACTAAATCCACTCACAAGGCTTTGGTCGGCCCCAGGCTATAGTAGAAGACACTTGCCCAAGATGTCACGCAGTGGGACTGAACCCGGAACCATGTGGCTGCTAAGCAAGCTACTTACCACACAGCCACTCCTGTGCCTATGAAGAAACAGTTAGTTACTAAGATTACTAATATGCCGAAACATTTACCTGAGAAGAAGTATAAACGTGCACCAAACATAATATGATAACAGTTTGGAATGAGAAAGAAACTATTTGTACTGCGGTAGACAGAACGTTTACTTGCGCGTTAGAAGACAAAACTGTTGCGCGACATTCATTCTACAGTTGATTCGGAACAGCCCCCCAAAAAAGGTGATTGGCGTGAAGAAGCCAAAGATTAAGTGGCTGAGAGGAAATGATGCAGCGAGCTATAAAAAAATTCGACGACGAGGTAGCAAGAATGACCACCAAGTTCAAAGGGGACGACGAACAAGAGTACAAGAACTTGGCTAATATGACCTACCAGGAAGGAAAGAAAATATTTGGACTTGAAAAAACAGGGAATGGAGATTCATTGGCAAAGGGCGGACCATCGAGGAGAGAAAGACGGAATGCAAAGATTTAAATGGAAATTTGGCAGGATGGTCAGTCGCCCGCTGAGATTCGTTAACGCTGCATCGAAGAGGCCAGGGAACAGAAGAAGGAGAAAGAAGAAATGCACTCAACACCAGAGCTGAAGACACCTCCGAAAGGTGGGAAACCGCCAAGTCGAAAACGTTAGAGGAGTAGGGGCCGTAAACTGGACGTGGTTCCTTCTGATGATGTCCTTAGCCACTGGATCCTATAAAGGAGCTGTTGAGGTAGCGAACCACGAAACGTGGTTGGAATTTCTTCGGAAGATTGTCAAAGAACGAAAGCATTTGCATCAGCAGGATAAATGTTACCTGTAATAGTTTGGACCTTTTCCCCCCAATAAACAAGCAAATAAGCCAAAATTTAAAACCTGCACAAGTGATAATAAATCTACATACAATCACAAAGAATACTCCTGCAATGCTCGTTCTCATTGTTGTATGCATTAAATATTTAAATTACTCCTGCATTTCACTGAATAAACTAAATACAAATCTCTCTCCTCAGATTTCCGCCCGACATCCGAAACTCGGAGTTTTATTATGGCAACCGAATAATTGTCACATATTATTTTACAGATAAATTCCGCAAAGAAATCGGCCGCCCCAATCCTGTAGGGGCTATGACGGCTACTGTTCGGAAGATATGGCCTTCAGTAGTGGTCGCGGCCAGTACTACCTACTTATCTTCTGAATCCAGGAAGAAGTCCGTATTGCGAATTTTAGGTCTTTCCTAAACAAAACAACCTCAAAACTTCTGCTTTTGCTGTTAGTTTATTACTTAGGAGCACTCCGTCGGTTACGATGACGAGGGTCCCAGCTGATGCGATCAATGGGACAGCTTGCTCGTGAAATTAACGTTCACGTGGCTGAGCATTCCGCAGACACGAGTACCCCTAACGCAGTTCTCAGGGAGAGCCAACATGACACAGAGTGTGACAAGGCTGGCCCTCTGAAATACAAGTACAGCTCATTCTTGCCAGCTGAGTAGACTGGAGCAACGGGAAATAAAGTGTCTTGCTCAAGGACACAACGCGTCGCCGGGAATTGAACTCACCACCTTACGATCGGAAAACAAATGCCCTAACCACTAAGCCAAGCGACTTCACAGTTAATTTGTTAACTACACAAGCGCATACATATATGCTGAGACCAAACTGAGTAAGAGAACCATGAAGAGCTGCAAAATCCTCGACGACATTCTCAATGAATTATGAAGAAAATATTACAACAGATAGATAGAAACAACTTTTTTGTCTTCCACGTTCGTAAACCCTTTTAACACTTTTTGTAATAAATGACAAAATGTTTCATAAAAAGATAAATGCATATTGTAGTTCCATATAGCGATTATTGTGTTTGTGCGAGAGACTGCTGGAACCCTATCGAATAACTTCCTTTTCACGCCTAAGTAACTTTTCAACTGAAGGAAGGATACAAATGAGATGATGATATCAATGTTAATTGCATTGTACTAGATGTGATGATGATGTCCATGTATTAAAATAGAATTCTTGGCTTTATCGACAATTTTATCTTAAGCGTTTCCTTATATTTTACGCGTGAATAAGCACATAGACACAGGTATAGACCTGTGCGCGCGCACACTCACACATCCACGCGCACATACATAATACACATAAGATAAACGCAAATGAACTAATATACAAGTCTATGCACCTCTGGTATACACACTGAATCTCACATAAAAACACATAAAGGTCAACCAACCACACACACACACACACACAACACACATACACACACACAACACACACGCATACACATACATTCACACCACGCACACGTCCACAAACTCGCATAAGACACACGTAAATGTTTCCGAAAACCACTCATCCTACGCAACAAGCGAACATTCGTTATTAGAGTCCAATTATTCTTTTACCCAGTTCTAAATGCATTCCTAGATTTGTGACAGTTCAGCAATTGCAAGCATTATTTTCGGTCGACATTCAAACATTTCCTGATAAAACTGAAGTGACACCAAAAGTAGGACAGCAAAAACTTTATAACGTGGAAGCATCAAAATAGGACAGTAAAATTTTTAAAGAAGAACGTAGAAGTATACAATTAGCCACAGCTATCACAATCTCGGTGAAAGTATCAAAATTTATATAGCACATAAGGATCTTTTCGATTTGAACGGCAGTTTTTTCTAGCGGTGTCATATGAAACTGACACCCATAATTATGACACTAGTATCGATCTATTGCATTTCAATCTGTTTTAGGGTTAGGGTTAGTTAGGGTTAGTTAGGGTTAGGGTTAGGGGTGGGGGAAGGGTATCTTTTTTCTTCAGAAAGGTAAATATACCCAATCTGTTTCTTTAACGAGTGACATATTCATACGACACAGAATGTTTTCACCTCAATAGATGTCATTGATTGGTTGAAATTGCAGAAATTGAAGAAAGAAACAACAAATATCTTACAAACTATAGAATTTTCTCAATAAAGCCAAGAGAAAAAGATGTTTTATAAACACATTCTACCAGTATACGAAGTTTAAAAGTGTTTAGTTACGTGGAAATTATTAAAAAAAAACTGCCGTTCAAACCGAAAAGATCCGCACATAATATATATCACACGATATACAACATATTAATAAATACCACGTATATCGTATGATATATGACACTATACAACGTATATCAATACTACTGAAAGTGGTGGCCCGCGGACCGGTGCCGGCCCGCGAGCCATCAGCTGCCGATACGCGGCGAGTTTCCAGAAAAGAAAGAAACATTATAAAATGCTTATAAAATGCTTTTGTAATATTGTATTATTTGTTTACAAAATAAATATAAGATATAAAAAATTGTCAACTTTTATTATATTCATTATATATATTGTTTCCGGTTTAAATTAATATTAGTAAGAAATATTACCGGTCCCTGGCACATTGGAAAAAAAAAAACTGCCAGTACGCCACTTCAGAGAGTTTGAGAAGCACTGACGTATATTACATAACATATAACAATATGCCAGAATATATTCTTTTCTACTCTAGGCACACGGCCCGAAATTTTGGGGGAGAAAGAAGTCGATTAGATCGCCCCCAGTACGCAACTGGTACTTAATTTATCGACTCCGAAAAGGTGAAAGGCAAAGTCGACATCAGCGGAATTTGAACTCAGACGAAATATCGCTAAGCATTTCGCCCGGTGTGCTAATGATTCTGCCAGCTCACCACCTTAATATGCTAAAATATATTAAATTATATATCTCTTTATATATTATAAAATATCACTAATAGATTCCTATAACATATATAATATATCAAGTTATAATATTATGATATGTATTACGTAACATATCACATATCACAATGTATATACATTGCAATTTAAGACTGATATATTTTCTGATATATTAAAGTTACATAATGAATTATGGTGTCCCTGCCAGCAATAATTATGTACGCACCTGTTGCCAGAAATGTGTTTGGATATGTAAAACTAGTTTATCCAATTGCGTTAAACCGCTACATTTGGTGGCCATTAAGCATTACATTGGTGGATGGTAAAAGGACGTGGAGGTGAAACGGTAGTAAGCACGTCCTGAAATATGCATCTGCTTTCATTACCTATTTTTCTGTCTTCGATCGCATTGTAGACGTATTCATATACGAAACATCATAACTTTCAGCGATGGCTCTAGTTTCTATAGAAATCTGTAGAGATTATCATTTGGTAATCACTAATTATAAAGTTCTATTGCGACATAAAACGATCAGCCGCAATTAACCAGACAGTAATTAACAAGTTGACGACAAGTAAATTGTATTTATAAAATTTTCTTGTTAGGACATGTTAGTCAAAGCGGATATTTGTGGATATTTGTTCTGGGATCTTGAATAAGATTTTTCTTTTATTTGAAAATGCTCCTATAATTCCTCAGGAACAGTAAACTTTATTACTTGTTGTTGTGGTTGTTGTTGTAGTAGTAGTAGTTGTTGTTGTTGTTGTTCTTCTTCTTCTTCTTCTTCTTCTTCTCTTCTTCTTCTTCTTCTTCTTCTTCTTCTTCTTCTTCTTCTTCTTCTTCTTCTTCTTCTTCTTCTTCTTCTTCTTCTTCTCCTTATTCTTCCAGCAATGGTAGAGGGGAAAATATATAATTTCCCACAACTGCCTCCACAGAAGCTCTAAGCATGGAAATTTCACTGAAAATTATTAAATGTTTCGGTTTTTAACTTCCCATTAAATGAATTTACTTAAATCTATTCTTAAACTGAATTATCAAATATATAATTTAAACCGATTTAGTATTTCATTTGTCTATTACAGAGAGAAAGTGAGAGAGAAAAGAAGGAATGGAGAGAGAGGTATATACTCCCTTATTCTTCTTTCAATCCACACACAAGTGCAAAGAGAATCGCATCAACTTCTCTTGCACTTATTTCACTTAATGTCCCCTTCTTCCAAATTATACGGAAGCAGAGTTCACAAATGATGAGACGATGTTCAAGCTTTCCTAATGATATTAGTGGCTTTTAACTAAAGATCGAACAATTTATATTTCAAATGCGTGACTATTAAAGTTCCGCTCCTTTGCAAACCGCAGATTGGACATTATGGTTAGAAACTGAGCTTGGTCCAGTATTTTGACAAGGGCATATGCCATCATTAAGGACTATGGTTTGTCAGCTATAGGTCAGATAGTTAGAGACATTTACCCAGGTACATTGATTCTGGCCACGGTAGAACAGAGAGTGAAGAATGTATAGGCGCAGGAGTGGCTATGTGGTAAGTAGCTTGCTAACCAACCACATGGTTCCGGGTTCAGTCCCACTGCGTGGCATCTTGGGCAAGTGTCTTCTGCTATAGCCCCGGGCCGACCAATGCCTGTGAGTGGATTTGGTAGACAGAAACTGAAAGAAGCCTGTCGTATATATATATATATATATATATATATATATGTGTGTGTGTGTGTGTGTGTGTGTGTGTGTGTGTGTGTGTGTGTGTGTGTGTGTGTGTGTGTGTATGTGTTTGTGTGTCTGTGTTTGTCCCCCTAGCATTACTTGACAACTGATGCTGGTGTGTTTACGTCCCCGTCACTTAGCGGTAGCGGTTCGGCAAAAGAGACCGATAGAATAACTACTGGGCTTACAAAGAATAAGTCCCGGGGTCGAGTTGCTCGACTAAAGGCGGTGCTCCAGCATGGCCGCAGTCAAATGACTGAAACATGTAAAAGAGTAAAAGAGTAAAAGAGTAAGAGGGCAAAGAATAGTGATGCTCTCTTTACCAAAATCAGAAACAAAGATAAAATCCTAGTTTTGGAGTGATAGAATTTATTCGGTGCTTTATTATCTTGGCCAAGTTGCACCGCCCTTTTATTCTAATATAATTTAGAAATATCGGTTTATTATAATATATATATATATATATATATATATATATATATATATATATATATATATATATATTTCTAAATCTATAATTATGTTAATTTTTCTTGTGATTGTTTGCCTGTCTTAATTACGTATTCGTTTACATTTTTTATCATCAGATGTCTGCTAAATCGGGAAGTTACACTCTACCAAACGAAGATGGTAAAACGATGAGAGAATGGCCGCAGACTTCAAAAACGCAACTGCTGTCCACAGATTTCAATCCAGCAGAAAATGGGAATGACAAATATGTAAACAAAGGTTTTGAAGAAGATCCACCCCCGCTAAATTGTGATGTAAACAACAGTATCAATACGAGCGACAGATCATGTTCAAACGTTGACGATTTTGTTGCTGAATGTGGCATATCAAGTTGTAAACCTCAAATATTGCAGATTTGTGCTAATTTGTCCTGTTTTACAGCAACCTACAGCTTTGCCGCTTTACTAACACAAACACTCAGTGTTTACCTCACAACTCAGATCACATCAATAGAGAAGCAATTTGGGTTTAACAGTTCCCAAATAGGGATTATACTGAGCGGCAATGATATCGGCTTCCTCACTACAGTTCTTTTCGTCAGTCATTTTGCCAGGCGAACTCACATTCCCAGGTTTCTTGGTGCTTCCACATTTCTCTTTGGATTGTCCGGTTTAGTTTGTTGTTTCATATATTTCGTCAATCATGAACCTCGATTGGTAAGCGAAGGAATGGACGGTTTGTCTAACCACACAACCAACATCAATGACATCGCCATGTGTAATTCTACCACAGACGCAAACGATATATCGTCGAACTGTTTAAGTAAAAATGCAAACAAATATGCCAGCCAAACTCAGAAGGCTTTCATCCTGTTCATGGTTGGTATGATGATACAAGGCGTGGCTAAGTCACCTCGCACTTCACTAATCACAGCGTTTGTTGACAACAATGTCAAGGACAAGTCGAAAACCGCATTGTTCATGGGTAGGTAGATCAAAATGTTTACAGTCTGCAATTCTATTCGTTTCACACGGTTTTTGTTTCTGCACACAGTAACGTATAACGTGTATGTATGTATGTATGTATGTATGTATGTATGTATGTATGTATGTATGTATGTATGTATGTATGCATGTATGTATGTATGTATGCATGTATGCATGCATGTATTTATGTATGTATGTATGTATGTATGTATGTATGTATGTATGCATGTATGTATATATGTATGTATGTATGTATGTATGTATGTATGAATGTATGTATGTATGTATGCATGCATGTATGTATGTATGCATGTATGTATGTATGTATGTATGTATGTATGCATGTATGTATGTATGTATGTATGTATGTATGTATGCATGCATGCATGCATGTATGTATGTATGCATGTATGTATGTATGTATGTATGTATGTATGCATGCATGCATGTATGTATGTATGCATGTATGTATGTATGTATGTATGCATGCATGTATGTATGTATGTATGTATGTATGTATGCATGTATGTATGTATGTATGTATGTATGCATGCATGTATGTATGTATGTATGTATGTATGTATGTATGTATGCTTGTATGCATGCATGTATGTATGTAAGTATGTATGTATGTATGCATGTATGTATGTATGTATGTATGTATGCATGCATGTATGTATGCATGCATGTATGTATGTATGTATGCATGTATGTATGTATGTATGTATGTATGTATGTATGCATGCATGTATGCATGTATATATGCATGTATGCATGTATGTATGTATGTATGTATGCATGTATGTATGTATGTATGTATGCATGTATGTATGTATGCATGCATGTATGTATGTATGTATGCATGTATGTATGTATGTATGTATGTATGTATGTATGTATGTATATATGTATGTGTGTGTATGTATTTATCTATCTATGTGTATATGTACATACATACACATATAAACATTCATAAATACATTCTTCACTTCCCTTCTAACTCTACCCATCTCTCTCCATCTATACTCCTGCTTCTCTTTCAATCTCTCTCTCTCTCTCTCTCTCTCTCTCTCTCACTGTAAATATATGTGTGTGTGTATGTGTGTGTGTGTGTGTGTGTGTGTGTGTGTGTGTGTGTGTGAAGGCGCGTTGCTTAGTGGTTCGGGTATTCAGCTCACGATCGTGAGGTCGTGAGTTCAATTCCCGGCGACGCGTTGTGTCCTTCAGCAAGACACTTTATTTCACGTTGCTCCAGTCCACTCGGCTGGCAAAAATGATTAGTACCTGTATTTCAAAGGGCCGGCTTTGTCACAGTCTCTGTCACACTGAATCTCCCCGAGAACTAAGTTAAGTGTACACGTGTCTGTGGAGTGCTCAGCCACTTACACGTTAATTTCACGAGCAAGCTGTTCTGTTGATCGTATCAGCTGGGACCCTAGTCGTCGCAACCGACGTAGTGCTCCTATATATGTAGCGGCGGAGCTGGCAGAATCGTTAGCATGCCGGGCAAAATGCTTAGCGGTATTTCGTCTGCCGTTACGTTCAGAGTTCAAATTCCGCCGAAGTCGACTTTGCCTTTCATGCTTTCGTAGTCGAATAAATAAGTACCAGTTTCGCGCTGGGGTCGATGTAATCGACTTAATCCCTTTGTCTGTCTTTGTTTTATCCCCTCTATGTTTAGCCCCCGGTGGGCAATAAAGAAATAAATACATGTATATACATATATATATATATATATATATATATATATATATATATATATATAGAGAGAGAGAGAGAGAGAGAGAGAGAGAGAGAGAGATAGGGGGGGAGAGTGACTGAGAGAGGTGGATAGATCTTCATCGTTTCGGCGATTTTATTCAGTTATTAAATCAAATGTATTACCTGTTCATTGAATGAACCTGTAAGTGGATGCCTGAGTATTCCTTATACACATGTACTTTCAATGCAGTAGTTTGGAAGCATTGCGTGACAGTATATAAGGCTGCGTCGTTTTCAATTAGTCACAAGTCAAGCGACGGAGGCGTCTATAGAGCGATTGTGTGCTAAAATGAGAACATATTTCTGAAGAAAATTGGATTGTGTGAAAACCATTATCTTTTTTTTACCCAAACAGCTTCTACAACATAATTTCAATGACATAATTTCATCCGGGAATCGAAATTCCATTCCACAAGTGTTATCTTGTTCTATAGCCAGGCTTAATGACTCTTCTTGTAATCATTTTCTGATGTGGATACCGTTTAGGTCAAATCTGACTTTTAACCCAGGAAATAATGAGGCCTTATGGTTATGTTAAATAACAATTTTATTATTATTAACCTTTTGGAATGGTGGATTAGCCTAGTCTTTAGAGTATCGACTAAATGCCTCCTTAAGGGTCTTTATCTTCTCAGTTCAAATCCCGTCGAAATTCGCTGTACTCGTCATACTTTTAGAGTTTTCAAAATAAAATAAAATAGCAGCTAGGCTTCCCTTAACACAAATATCTCGAGTCATATCCTGCCTGCGTGAGAAGTATTTATCATTGCAGTAACAAGAACATGTCGATTGACAGAATCATTTGAGCATCGGGCGAAATGCTTTGCCGTAATTGTTCCAGTTCTTTAGTTTCTGAATTCAAAAACCGCTGAGATCAGCATTGTTTTGCATTCCTCCGATGAAATAAGTACCAGTCGAATCCTGGGTCAATGCTGATGACTCAACCCTCTTCCTCTCCATAATTTCAGGTCTTCTGCCTATATTAGGAACTAATTATGCGGGACTGGCAGAATCGTTAAAGTCCAGGAATAATTATTTCGCTGATTTCTTCGGGCTCTTTACGGTCTACATTCAAATCGCAATAATGATAAAAGTCAACTTTGACTTGTTTTCCTACGGGATCGATTAAAATACCAATCAATACCATTCAGTAGCTCCGTTACCTTCTGTTCAAATCTCGTTGCCTTCATATTTGCTATCCATTCTTTTGTGAAATCTGTTTTGTGTATTTCATTAATTACCCAACGTCCTTTAGTAAAGATACACTTGATCAATAGAAGCTGATATTATTGCTATGACAGATCAATCATTTCAGTTATTTCTCTTGAAGGTATCATTGTGACTATGGGAATATTCGGACCATCATTAGCGTTCCTGCTTGGAGGAGTTTTTAGTAGGCTTCCAGTGGATTTGAAAGGTAAGTCCCAGATGACACATGGGTTAAAATATAACATTGTTTTCAAAAAGAACAGAGATCTACTGCACCGGTGCGGACAATAAACTGGGAGAAATCAGAATTAATTTTAGCTATTTTTTTAACCAGTTTTCTAAATGCTATTTTCCTAAAACATGTAATTGTCCAACCATAACTTTTTAGCCTCTTCAATGCTCTCTCTCCTTTTTTTAGCTTCATTATTCAACACATCACTGAATCTCCGTCCACATCTCTGCTTTTATGAGTGATAATACAGTTAATTATACATTAAGCAACCGTATTAATAATTCTCATTAATTAGCTACATAAATTAGTCCAATTAAGTAGCAGCATTAAAATCTTTCATTTGAAACCGGTCAAAATGCCCCGACGTAGTTTTTGAAACTTGTTAGATATAGCAGCTAAATCTTTCTTAAATCGCTCTCCATTGTCCAAAACAAGGTGGTGAAGAGGCTGGATGGTCTAAACTGGAAACGTTTCTGTCATTTGTCTATTAGGGAGAACCAATGAAACAACCACAACAACAACAAAAACAAAGTAACAATGGGATCACTGTCTTATTCCCGACAGTTTCTGAGGGTAGACTGCCAGTGGTTGCAATTAATGTATAGTGTTACAGAATATGGTAAACAAAACTGCTTATTTTACAAGGTCTCTGATTTCGTTAGGATGGGATGGTTTGAGGTGTCATGACGATGATGCGACTTCACGCACACTATTACTATAAAGTGAAAAAGAAAGGTTTCATACCGTACCAAATGGTAAGTGTATAATGAGACAGTGTTGAATAGAGGAATACTGGTTGTCCAGACATAACTCCCGTCGTCCTGATTTCATTTTACCTCTAGATAAATTTAATTCACGTTAAATCCAGTACAAAGCGGCACTTACAATTTTCAAGTCATGTGATGTTAGGGGAGTGCAAAACAGTTGATAATATTTTGCACTTGCAACTGTAGTGAAGGACCTCACACAAGTTGGTAAGATGAGAAATTGGAAGGGGACTGAGTCGGAACCAGTTCAGGAAATTGGTTCAAAGTTTTAAGGAATTGGCATCCTAAACTACGTAAACTCCTTCAAGGGTATGCACAGCAAGAAATTATATCAGAATGGATGGTTAAAGGAAGAACAGTGGTGATTCGAAAGGATTCAACCAAGGGTACCGTGGACTGTAACTATCGTCTGATTGCTTATTTACATATTGATGTTGAAGTTTATAACGTGAAAGGATGAAAGGGGCAAAGTCGACCTCGGCGGAATTTGAACTCAGAACGTAAAG
The DNA here is from genome assembly GCF_006345805.1 of Octopus sinensis. Classification (NCBI taxonomy): domain Eukaryota; kingdom Metazoa; phylum Mollusca; class Cephalopoda; order Octopoda; family Octopodidae; genus Octopus; species Octopus sinensis. Next base: position 52,503,212 of record NC_042999.1, on the reverse strand, counting down.
ACAGACGAAATACGCTACGTATTTCACCCGGCGAGCTAACGTTTCTGCCAGCTCACCGCCTGGACTTAAGAAAATATTGGCGGATAAAATATCAGACATTGAAGTACAACACAAGACATTAACTTACAAAATCTGATATTAAAGAATAACAGTGTACTTTGAATAGACCTTAAATTATAATGCAAGACATTACTGAACAAAACGAGACATTAAAGTACAATAGTGAAGTTATCAATACACAAAGACAATTCAAATATCGCCTTTTATATAACAACTGAATCATTCGAATATGTATTTCATTCTAGATATTGGTTTGACACCCAAAGATCCCCGTTGGATTGGTGCCTGGTGGCTGGGATTCGTCGTTTTCGGCATCGGTTCTCTGCTTTTCAGTATTCCCATATTTTTCTTCCCAAGAAACTTCCGAAAACAAACCATTGAATACCACGATGACAAGGGCCTCATGTGCAAAGTGAAAGGTTTGTATTGTTAGAGATCATACAATTGTTTACGACCATTTATATCTTTTAATACCAGTCGTTGCTGTGAGGCACAACATTAACATCTTTGAGATAGTCAAACATGAAACCCTTGTGACGGGCATTGAATTGGAAAGAAGTAAAAGAGTTCGAATAGAGCATTATTCCTACTTTAATTAACAGATTGCAGATGTTTTGAAAGCCACCTGGGTTGAACTTCATGTTTCGTTGGCTATAAAAAGTAGAGAGGCATGATACTTGACCTCCACCTTAAGGGAGCACGATACCATTGAGGATGGCTCTATCTTTGTGTAGAATCACAAGGCAATGCTTTATATACCAACGTCTACTGTACATAGACAAGAGACAAACGAAGCCATAAAGAGGTTATGTTCTTAATACAACAGCCAAATTGTATGGAAAACAAGTGATAGCGCCTTCAGAAACACGTTGACATGTGCAATATAGTTCTGAACACTCTAAATGAATAAGAAAGAGAGGCTAATTACAAGCAGAAGACCTTTTGTTTGGGGTTTGCTTCTTTGAAGTTTGCATGAGATCATCAAGAAAAAATATATAAAATGGTTAACTTTATTAATTCTAATCAGTGTATGCTAATTATAAAATCATCTCATGCTTCAAATTGTAAATATTTTATCACAGAAGTTTGGATGAAGTCTAATGATTAAATTTAGGAATATATACCTGTGTGTTGTGTTGTGTGTGTATGTGTGTGTGTTGTGTGTGTGTGTGTGTGTGTGTGTGCAAGTAAATATATGTGTGCGTATATATATATATATATATATATATATATATATATATATATATAGAGAGAGAGAGAGAGAGAGAGAAACAGATAGAGAGACAGACAGGCAGACATATATATATATATATATATATATATATATATATATATATATGTAAGATAAATAACAATAACATGGTAAATGAAATTCTGCTGATTGGTTTGTTTCTTTGTAAATAAAATGGAAGACGAAAATGTTATTGTCAGAATCTTCTAAAGAAACTTGTGTTATTGTTTTGTATTTACTTTGGACACCTTTTTCGTTGCAGCTTTTCCCAAGTCACTCTGTCGTTTGATTAGATCACCTGTCTACGTTTTGTCTCTGTTGGCTGTGTGTGTACTGCTGTTTGGAATATCAGGTTCTCTCACCTTTACACCAAAATATATTGAACATCAATTTACTACACCTGCATGGAAGACAAACGTTATACTTGGTAAGCGGTTTATCTTTCTGTTGTTTTTACTTTTTGTTAGTTTTGTTTTTTCAATTTCAACTGATAACGAAGTACTGACTGAGAATTGATGTCTGTAGAGTATGTGGAGAATTATAACAATACTATGTGCCTACTATACATTTGTTAGTTCTGAGAGAGAATAGTACGTCTGCATGTCTATGGCTGTTAGTATGTGTGCTTGTTTTTATGCATATATGCGCGTCTTTGTGTAGAGGGATATGTGCGTAAGATTGTGTATTTATCTGTGTGTTTGTGTACGTGTGTGTATTTGTATATTTGTGTATATGTTTCCGTTTCTACATACTTTCAAACAAGGGAATCTAGAACCCCCACTCAGCTCAAAACAATATCTGTGTATCGCGATTTCCGAGTTATTTCTCTTCATCAGCACAGAAGAAGTGTTCGGCTAGAGGTGGGGCGCTCCAAATTCCCGTTCGAAATATATAACTTTCAAAGTGACAGTTAGTCACTGATCTATGAATTAGAAAATTATAGATGTTGGTTTTTAGCTGAGTGGGGGTGCTAGTTTCCCTTGTTCGAAAGCTTAAGGGCATAGATCGTGTCGTATAGCCAGCTGGAGCCGATGTCTCCTGGGGCTAAATTACAGCAACATTCGTTCTAAACCAGGATTGCCATGTTATGTTGGCAAATAATCTTTACTCCAAAGTACTGTTGCTGAATATCTCTCGTTGAGAGATTTACTAATAATAATTTTCTGAAGAGAATCTTGTCCTATACCATTGCAGTGTTTATTCAAGCAAAGCATTCGATATTGTTAATCGAAATACTCTGTGGCTAATTCTAAGGAAAATAGGTTGCCCAGAATAATTTGTGAATATGATCAGGGATTGGCATCAAGATATGAAAGCTAAAGTTAATTATGGTGGTAGGCTCTCTGAATCTTTTGCCATGGAAAATGGAGTAAAGCAAAGAGACCTTGATGCACCCACCCTCTTTGCAATATACTTTGCTGTTGTGTTGTCACTTGCTTTTCAAAACTCCGAGGAGGGTATTTACATAAAATATCGAACAACAGGGAATGTTTTTAATCTGACCAGATTGGAATTCAAAACAAAGGTTTTTACTTCATTCATTAGGGAACATTTATACGCTGACAGTAGTAATCTTTTCAGTCACTCTGAAAGGGGCTTGAAATCTCTTGTATCTGCGTTTGACTCAGCTTGTGATGATTTTGGCTTGACCATCAATTTGAAAATAAAGAATACAGTTCTAAAGTATCAACCTGCACGTGATGTTGTTTGCAAAAGGGTACACAAGCATTTGGTGGGTTGGAGTCACAAGTTTGGCGCCAATTACATATAAATAATGTGGGGAAAGGCAATCTGTGTAAAGCTAAAAAGAGGACGGCATAAGGACTACCACGAAGTCACTTGGTGGAATGGATCCAAAGGTCATAGAAACCCTTGATTCGGATCGAGCTGGATGGAGAACCAAAATGTGGAGTGGAGTAAAAGCGTTTGTGGAGGCCAGGATAATACGTGAAAAACTCAAGAGAGATTTAACGAAGAATGCTGCGATCGAGTAGGTGAGTCTGAGTGACCGTTTTGTGTGCACAGTTTGTCACAGACCATGCCTTTCTTTTGTTGGCTTCAAATCTCATTTAAAGACCCATGAAAAACAAACCATCACCAATTATTTTTTTATATATCTGTGCACATCTTTCAATGGTGTGTATGCCATGGAGGCCTCAAAAGACATTTTACGATTCACAAAGATGAGAACTTGACTGCACCTCTTGGTAATCCAAATCAGATATGCAATCTATGCGGGTGTCTTTTCAGTTCACTGTCTCGTTTAAAAAGCCACAGCGGACGCTATGATGAATCTAAGGCGTAGGTACAGGAGGTGGTCAGACTCTGCATAGAGAGTAGACAACCACCATATATAAATTACATACTTATACATACATACACACATACATACATATATATATATATATATATATATATATATATATATATATATATATATATATACATATATATATATATATACACACACACATATACACACACACATGCACACACACACACGCATATATATATATATTTATATATATACACATATATATACATACATGACCTGACAGAGTTTTACCGTTGAGGGTCCGGTAAATGTGATCAATAGAAGCAATCATTGCCATGCCAAGTTGATTCATCGATCTTTTATCCCTAGCCGCAAGTTCCAGTGTTTATTACCTGATAGGAAATTACACTCTCGTCCCACAATCGTCCATTTTCTATCTTGTTCAACAAACATTGAAATGTCAAGTCTTGTTAGTTCTTCATTCGCAAAGGGGAACCAAGATTGCTCATCTTGAACACTACAAGAACAGTTGATGTGGCTCAAGAGGCACATACTGATTGGTGACTGTTCCACCAAAACAACACCTTCCGTGCAAGGAAATTCTGGAAATAGTTGTATTTTATCGTCACGTGATACCCCGACTGCTACATCGAAATGCTCGCTGTTGCAGTTTTGACGTAAATCCTCCTTATAGACTTTGACACATCCAGTGAAATTGTAGGACGAGGTTAGTCTTATCAACTAAGCATACAGTCGATCCCGTGGTCATTCATCTTATTTCTGTTCCCGGATCATCTCGTGGTCATGATAAACCGTGGCTGATCCGAGGGTGCTTCACTGTATGAGCGAACGCTAAAGTTTTTACCTTGGAGCCGAATTTCTCATCCACCCGGTCATATACCAATGAATACAAGATGTCATATCACTTCACACTCTCTTCGCACTCCCAAACAATATTATTGGTTATTAATCGATATTTTCTCATGTAATCAGGCATTGAAAAAGTTCTCGGAGCTTCTACTGGGACTCTGCTTGGAGGAATTTTTACTTCGAAGATGAAACTGTCCCGACAAGGTTGTCTGAAACTGAAAATAGTGATTACTTTTCTATCAGCTGGAATGGAAGGATTAAGTTTCATCTTTGGGTGTCCCAGGATAAAAATTAATAATATTCCCGCCTCCAACCAGCACTTTATGTGAGTATTTCTTAAAAAATTTCTGAACCAGTTTTTATTCATGCATCTTTTGACGACACAGTGAAGTAATGTATACTAACTTAAAACCATCTCGAATATGTCTGAGAGATATTTGATTCTGTAAAGGTTTTCCACTGCAGTTTGTCGTGGAGAAAAAATCTCGCTCCAGAAAAAAAAGTTGTCAAATTACAATAGACAGCTTAGAGCGCTTTCTATTGAACTGATGGGCACAAATTATTTATCCTCTTCAGCACCAGATAATAAGAGAGATAACTGTGAGTCGATATGGAAGCAAAGCTTCCTTTAGAGTGAATCAGTAAATAATATCTATTAATTGCTCATTGAGACTCCCAGAACGGAGCAAATGCGTGAGTAGGTGCACGGGGCACGGTAAGAAAATATAGAAACACGTGCCTTGAAAGACGGGACGAATTGCTGTGAAAAACCTTTAGATGTTCAAATACCTCCTACACATACTTGAAGTGGTTTTGAGTTGAAGTTAATTATGTTTATAGAGGGATAACATTCTGACCAATATGCTTACCTCTAAGTAACTTAATGATAATAAAATTCAGCTATTATGAATGGAGTGGGTGGGGTGGGGGTTATAACCATGTACACTTGGGATAACTTTCACTCATGTACATTCGGTCTGAAGTAGAAGAAACGACCAAGTGAGCTCGGAATTCGAATATATTCAATTGCTGTTCATTCCATTCTCATCATTGCATGTGTTTACAAAGAAACTTTTGGTTTTTACTTTATTCAGTTAATGCAAATGTCAGGATGTCAGGCGGAATGTGATGTCTGATATATTGATGTCAATGTATGACCAATGTATAACCAAAGTGGCTGACGTTGTTCATACATATATCAGCCATTGCACGACTGATATATTGACAAATGCCAATACACTAGACGGAATGTAGCATCTGATATAGTGATGCTTCTTCAAATTACCAACCCGTCTCCTCCGCCTTTTAGCATTCTGATTATTCTGCCAAATGTGATGTTTGTTTATTTATATTGTTTTGAATTAATCACGCATTATGTTGCAGCTGAGAGAATGCTATGATGTGACTGTTTTGTTTTAGAATGACATTGTAAGGTTGAAGCGAGAGGTCAGATCAGACCAGTTTCAACAGAAAACAGGTTAAACGTTTTGGCCAGATATGGCCAGTTTGAATGCTAAAGGGTTATACCCATAAAACCGAAAATATATTCCTTAACACCATTTCAGTGTGACCCCAGAACTATGTATTTTCTCCGACTAAGAAACTGTGAGACCAGGTTATACTATCGTTTGTGAGTCCAAGTAGATTTCATGAAATCACGTTTTCGTAAAAACATTTGTGATGTTAACACAAGATTTTGTCTTCTTCCATAGACTTCGCTCAACACTGTTTCATTTTCACAACACAACCACAAACTGATATTCTGTCCATCTGCAGAGCAAGAGACGGTGACATCACTATTACCAGCAGAAATAGGTTTAACCTTTCATATGTAGAATTGCAAGCCCAGTGGATTATCTTGAGTCATAGAGTCTTCCGTTATCACACAATATTCCTTCAGTATGGTGTCAAGAACCATGACTTTTCGATGCTTCTACATAGCTCAGGCGTAATGCTTTTCGGGACCTCGACTTACCGCAGCAGCGGCTCGAGAGTTGAAATATTTATTAGACAAGAAAGAGGACACACTTGACAGAGCGATCACAATAATAAACTAATAGACAATTCAAATAGGTGACCATTTAAATAGAGCATAATTTTAGTATTACAGAATACACAAAACCGGTACAAGTCACCGCACGAATCCAACACACGGGGAAGTGGTTTCGGTCCAGATGTAGAAGACTACAAAAAGCGAAAAAAAAAAAGACTGCTTAAAATCAAGATCTTATGTCGATACCAATGATGACAGTACTTGACTGAAGCCGTATTTTATCCACCAGGAAGAGATGACATGAAGAGTTGCCGTTGACAGTATTTGAACTCAGACTTTATTTAAAATACCAGACTGAAGTTTTCCTGTTATTCTGCTAGTTCAGCAAACAACCATAAATGACATAATAATCCAGATATAATTATGTTTGTCAAAAATGAAAACAGAGCATTAACAATAGACATAGCAACATCACAGGACTAAATTGTGTTGTGTAGATTTGAATTGAAGATTTACAGAATTATAGCGATGTGGGTGTGAAGTCGGGGGGAGGGGAGGAGGATTGGCTGTCAGCTCTTTATATTTAGTAAAAGTGCTTGAAAATAGGGAGAGAAGACCTGTAAATATTTTTAGGGTATTCACACACAGAATCAGTTTATCATTTTGGAATACCAGGATTAATAAATCAGTAGAAGTCAATAACAAAGTCCAATTTTTCCTTTCGCTCTACTAGTCACTCAAGCCATTTTAAAAAAGAATGCCATATTTCTCCGGGTCAGAAATTTTAAAAGAGCCTGACCGCTTTAAACTTGTTTTCTCCGATTCCAGTGATAATTCAAGTTCACTTTGACATAAGAATGAAACCATTTCATGTAATTCCCAAAAGAACCAATAACGGTTTCAAATTTTGGCATAAGGCCAGCAACGTCGAGGAAATCTAATTGTATTACATTGAGCCAAATTCTCAACTTGCACTTATCTTATCGACCCCGATAAGATGGAATATAAAGTCGACATCGACGGGATTTGAACTTAGAACGTTTAGGGGAACAACTTGCCGCTAAGTGTTTTCCGAAATGCTAAAGATTCTGCCAGCTCACCGCCTTCAAAAGAACTAATATTGACAACAAATTATCATATTTAGGGTATATAACCCATATATTTTGGTTTATTAGCCACAAGTATGGTTAGAATATCAATAACAATAACTGGGACATAGAAAACGATATCAATAACAAAGTCTTGTTTTATATGTTGTTAATTTCAGTTTTCCAAATGCTACTGCTAAGGAACTATGTGGAATGTCTTGTAATTGTACAGAAGAATATTTCCCTATTTGTGGCTCTGATGGCGAGAATTATTTCTCCCCTTGCACTGCTGGATGTTCTGCTGTAAACAACAGCGTAAGTGTTTGCACCTGTTTCTTTCAATTCTATCTGTCCACAGATTACTCGCAGAAGAATTAATAGTTCGAATCACATTGCTAGCACTTGGTTTAATTTATGTCCAAACAATTTAAATCTAAACCCTTCTGTTTCGTATTAATGTTAAAAGATTACCAAGGGTAGGTACAGCAATATTGCTTTAAGCAACATGGAACTGTAAAACTGATGTTCAAATTAACTTGAAAAATTGTGTTCAACTACGTTGAACTTATTATTTTTGTGTCCACACAGAGACAAATGCAGGTAACATTTCCATAATTACACAATATATATATATATATATATATATATATATATATATATATATATATATATATATATATATATATATATAATTGTAATCTAGTATCATGACTTTGCATTGTGTTCAGGTAGTCACTATATTTAGGAATATAGAGTAGTAGTGGTTTTTAAAATATATTAACAAAAGGGATCAATTGTCTCCTCTTCATCAATAATCGAATACATGACCTCTTCAGATTTACCCTCTCATTATTTCTCATATTCTCCCTTTCTCTTTCCCTCTCGTTTTCTCTCTCCCCCTTTCACGTTTGCTCTCTTTATATCACATTTTTATACTTCACTCTCTCTCCAGTTGTCCCGCTGATGATGAAATACATCAGATGGGAGATATACCAATGCCTAGACCTTGCCTCATTTAATATAAGATTCATAAGCTCACATGGTAACTGTTACCTATTTCTTTACTACCCACAAGGGGCTAAACACAGAGGGGACGAACAAGGACAGACAAACGGATTAAGTCGATTATATCGACCCCAGTGCGTAACTGGTAATTATTTAATCGACCCCGAAAGGATGAAAGGCAAAGTCGACCTCGGCGGAATTTGAACTCAGAACGAAAAGGCAGACGAAATACGGCTACGCATTTCTCCCAGCGTGCTAACGTTTCTGCCAGTTCGCCGCCTTTCACATGGTAACTGTTACCTCGATAGTGACAATACGTTGTATATTTTTAACGAAGTGTATATTATTTTTATTTAAATTGCGAATAAATGCTGAACAACACTCTGATGTACAGAATAATTAAAAACAACAAAATAACCTCCAAATGAGCCACAGTGGAAATGAACAATAAAACTATTGAATAAAAGACAATGAATTATTAAAGGAAACGAATATAAAAATAGTTAATAGCCTAAAAATTTAACAAAACAATTTAATGTCCCGATAAACACGAATTTGACAATAAATTCAACTTTATTCTTAATATTGCGGTTCCGTTATTAGTGTTAAATTCCTTTTAAAGGTTTAATGACACTCACATGCTCGCACACACACATACACACACACACACACACACACACACACACACACACATAGATATTACTTATATGTATAAGTAGTGAAGTTCTGCTTGAAATTCGATGCAAGCTGCGATTTTAGTATTTTATATTCCTTACATATTTTTGTGGCATCATAAATTGTTGCCGTATGTTCGTGTAGTGGTGGCGGTTTGTTGTTGTGTTTGTCTTGGTCGTGTTCTTTGTCCTTCACATTCTCTTATTGGAAAAAAAACAAACTTTCCTGTGTTGTTAATATAAACATTATCATTTATACATTTTGGCGGAGTCAAGATGATATATTTCTAAAGCGGTGAGCTGGCAGAAACGTTAGCACGCCAGGCGAAATGTTTAGCGGTATTTCGTCTGCCGCTACGTTCTGAGTTCGACTTTGCTTTTCATCCTTTCGGGGTCGATAAATTAAGTACCAGTTACACACTGGGGTCGATATAATCGACTTAATCCGTTTGTCTGTCCTTGTTTGTCCTCTCTGTGTTTAGCTCCTTGTCGGTAGTAAACAAACAGGTATTTCGACTGCCTTTATGTTCTGAGTTCAAATTCCGCCGAGGTCGACTTTGCCTTTCATCCTTTCGGGGTTGATTAAATAAGTATCAATTACGCACTGAGGTCGACATCATCAACTTAATCCGTTTGTCTGTCCTTCTTTGTCCCCTCTGTTTACAGCCGCTTGTGGGCAGTAAAGAAATAAGATGACATATTTCTTTTCAACAAATGCAATATTCTAGCCTAATTGTTTTCCTGATAACTTTGAGAATATTAGGGTTTTTTCTTATTGCTTTAAGCCTCTTCATGTAGCCAATCGAGGGACCTACTCCAGGCCTTTCAGTAGAACAAGTACAGGTCTTGGTTTAGTTCAAAAATTCACTGGAATTTCTTCTCGCTAGTTCCACGATCTGTGATAGTTGACTCGTTCTTTCATCGCCATGGTGGACGTAGAATAATCTTTCCATCTTGTACGTATTATACTGTGTGATTACTGCTACGATCCTTTCAAAAAAGGTTGTTTTTTTTGTACTTAAAAAATTGACTATTCCTTTTAACAGGCTTGCACTGATGGTAAAAATTACAGGGGACAGTATTTATTATCCAGGAGAACGGTCAGTCTTCGATGCCAACGTGTCTGTGTTCGATGCCATGTTTATGTATGTATGTATGTATGTATGTATGTATGTATGTATGTAGGTCATTAAGAATGGAATGTCTGAATACCAACTGAAAGTTTATTTTAATTTATCTCATCAAGAAGTAATGCAGTAAATCAAAGTAGGCACCTAAATTATAAACACAATTTTACCATTTTATCGGTTACTTATTTTTGCCGTCAACGAAGTATTCTGGAGAGCAAGAAGTAATGAAATCATGAAAGGCTGTTTTTACATCTTCTTCAGATTTGAAGTTTTACTTTGCAAAAAGTTTCTAATGCTTGGAAAATGTGATAGTCAGTTGGTATAAGGACTGGCGAATATGATGAATGAAAGAGTACTTTCAAGTACAGTTCCTGTAACTTGAGTACCGTTCTTTGTGCAACATGTGGTCTCTATTGACCAATCTCGGTTGTTCGATTGCAAGTTCACTCATAATTTCATCCAATTGGTTGATGTAGACATCCGCTGTGATTGACTTACCAGGTCTCACGAAGCTGTAGTGGATGACACCAGCGCTGGACCACCAAACAGACAACATTAATATGGAAAATCCGATAACGTCGTGAAAATATAAACCGAAAAACAGAAACCTGGGAAACCGCAGAAAGGTTTTGAGGGTGTAAAGGGGGCACTTACTGGCAAGCTGTTGACATTGGAGCTGCGGCTGTTACAGTGGTGGCAAATTCTATGGATATGTCACCAGAGACGCAGGCATGGCTGTGTCTTTGGTGGCGGAGACACAAAGCGAGAAGCTCACTATACAACTACATCTTTCCTTTTCAGTGTCACTGCGCTCTTCATTGGACAAGTATCTTCTACTAAATGCCCGGATGGTCCAATGCTTAATGAGTAATTTGCGTGAAGCAAACTGTATAGAAGAATGTCGTATATATATGTATATATATATATATATATATATATATATATATATATATATATATATATATATATATATATTTATATATATATATATATATGCATGTATGTATGTATGTATGAATATATATATTGTATATATACATATATATATATATATATGTATATATACATATATATATATAATGTATATATACATATATATATATATATGAATGTATATATACATATATATATATATATATATATATATATATATATATACATATATATATATATATGTATATATACATATATATATATATGTGAATGTATATATACATATATATATATATGTGTATATACATATATATATATATATATATGTGTATATACATATATATATATATATATATATATATATATATATATATATATATAGTACAAAGTAAGATAGGGGTTATGGGTGTAACCCACTATGGGATTAGATTCACTTTTGATCATAGGCTGAAACAGCTGTAAGAAGTAATTTTTAGGATTTCATTAATTTATACGGTGACTTTTAAAATATGTATTTGTATTATTATCTTATCTATTGATTTATATAATATTTTTGTATGCTTTTGATGTTCTCATTTGTAAAATGAATAAATAATCCAACATTATAATATCCGAAAGTTGATGAACAAACCAAATTTGTTTCCCCATTTTCTTATTTGTATCATATATATATATAATATATATATATATATATATATATATACGATTAATATTTGTATAGAATTCATTTAATAGCGCTCAAGAGGGTTAACTTGAACGGATAGAGGAGTAAATATAAGGATAAGAAAGTTACGCAGGCAGGTCAGTATACAAAGTATATTAAATACATGAAATATAAAACATGTATGTTTACGTCGAAAAACGTCTGACTTTACACGGAATAGAAATGATATGAAGACTTAAAGGAGTTGAAGAAAAGTATTACAAATCCAACAGCTGTTTCTGGGAGCACGGTGGTCCAATTAATGTTTGTAAATTGGTTCCTTTGTCGGATGAGACGAGCCTCAGTCTTCAGGGAAGAGATCTTGCATTTGAGGTGTTGACAGAAAGAAGTTCAAAGATGGAATCCCTAGCTACAACACCCTGTCTGATCAGTAGATAATACTGTGATGTTATTATTGGACAACTACTTATGACGTGGGTCTGCATTTTGCTGCTTTTCCTGCATTTCTGTCCCTTTTGTGCATCAGGTATTTGGTTGATATTTCCTGTTCCTGGATTGCAAACGCTTATCCTTCAAAGTGGGAGGTAGTAATCTAGTTGTTGATCCACGATAGACTGCTTTGAGGATCAATGTTACTATCATATCAGAGATTTCTACTGTTATATCCAGGCATAGTCTTCTGCTCATATATGCTCATCATTTCATCTGATGACACATTGCGGTAGAGTCATGTGACCTCTTTGGGCATATGTTTAAGGTTACCAGGCAAGGAATACTGCTCAAGGAGCTGCTTTCCAAGTCTGACGATGTTATTAGCCTCTTGTATGCAAAATTGGTCAAGGGATGCTCTTGGACACTTGGGGGTTAAAAGAAGTGCGTACCTACGTATGTATGTATGTATGTATGTGTTTGTGTATTCTCGCCTCTCACTCCTCACACGCACACACAAACACATACGTACGCACATACCAACACCAATACACTCACACATTTGTCACCTCGCCTATCACTACCAAATCTAACTACAGCTGTTAATCTACCAGTTGAACTCCCTTACATATGCATCACTCACATAAATATTACACAGGCGCACACAGATAGTGTCATGCATGCATGCGCGCACACACACACTCACACATGGATGCCCTAGTGATTTAATACATATTTATGTTCGATATTGTGATTATATAGGAGTGTTATCAAGTGACTTTTGATCAGTTAGAGTGTTTATTCACTGTACCCTTCAATTAGCTTTTACATTTTGTTTCAGTCTTACCTGAGAACTTCCACCTGCAGTCCTAT